>NC_142542.1:1191071-1347857 GCF_056151865.1 Erythranthe guttata | reverse complement strand
GTTGAGTATGAGCGCGGAGGCGTTTTTCATTTTTGAGGCTTGTGTGATGAAGAATTGCAGGATACGATCTTCGGGGTCTAATTTGCAAATAGACGGAAGATCTCGGCTTCTAATGATATTTTCTAAACCTGGTATATAAGGTATTGGTTTGTCCACGTCATCACTTCCTCTTGTATGGATAATAAACATAGAAAATTCAAAATTAAATTGTATTTATTATTGATTCAGGGAAGCAATTAAAAAAATAAAATGAATAAAGTATATTTATATGTACCTTCGGCCGGCGCCGGAATCTCGCCGTGTTGGATCAGTGTCTGGAGATGGAAATAAGTCCAAGTGCAAGTGGCGCTGTAGGTCCTGAAAGTGATGGCCGGAATCCCGAGCTCCGCCGCCGCGTCGATCGCGAAGGACATGATTCCGTCGGAGATGATGCACGCCGGCGCGTGGCTCATGGAGGCGATCGTGTCTTTGAAAATCGGTTTGCAGGAGGTGCTGGTGGAGAGGAGTAAGTCGACGATGGAAGGACCGGTTCTCGGGTGGTCCGGCGGCAGACCGTCGGGGATGGAGAGGAATTTGATCCCCGGGCAGCGGCGGCGGAAGGCGTGTTCTGCGGCGTCGATGCGGCGGTGGGTGTGCTCGTTGTTGACGAAGGTGACTGTGAAGCTGGCTTGGCTGAGAAGCTCGGCTAACATGAGCATCGGCTTGATGTGGCCTTGAGCTGGGAATGGTATGATGACGACATGAGGATATTCCATGGTAGCTGCTTTGGGGTGCTGCAACTTTATATTATTATTATTATATACACAAAAGATTGAAATAAATAACTTAATTGTTGTATAATTTAGTAATACTTTAAAATACAATATATCATAAATTAATATTTGACTTATTCGAAATTACTGAGGGATTCAACAAAATAATATGATGAAATTGAAATGTGTAATTTCAAGAATTATGCTGTATTTATAATATAATATGATGAGAAATTAATTAAAAATAATTATAAATTGTATAGTAGATGACAATTTGTCGATAAATATATTTAAAATGCTAAATCATACACTAATTATACCAAATAATGTACATAACTAAAAATATTTTTTTCTCCGAAATTTTCTATTGTAACTAAAATTATTTTTTCCCTAGACGACAATGCATAGCACATGGGTTGGTCCCACCATCACTTAATGATAAAAACACAGGCACGGACAAACCAATGCAAGCCCATAAGATTAGGCCCAATGGGTTATCTTTGTTAAATTTCCCAAGTTATTTCAATAGAAAACAAATTGGGCCTAGAAGTTATGTGATATAACTGATTCCTTACAAATCAAATTATATATATATATATATATATATATATATATATATATATATATATATATATATATATATATTATGTTTTTCTCGTAACGAAAAAACCTGCATTCAATCATACAGGTGAACTAGGTAAATCTATACTGTAATAGTTTGGAAACCATACGAGGGTAAAGAAAATTCTTGGAGAAGTGAAAAATGGGATAACATTTAACCTTTTTTCTCCGATTTGTAAAGAACTATTTGTTATCCCTTTAGCAAATAAGGGAGGGATCGCGCGCCTACAAACTTTATTACATATATTTATTAAAGTTAAAGTTGTGTTTAGGGCACGAATGCCTAAAACAAGTTTGGAATAAAATTAAAGCAATCTAGTAAATTATTACTCCATTTCATAAAGCAATCTAGTAATTATTGTTTCATGCAACAAGCGTGCTAGAATTATGGACTTTTGCCCACCACACGCGATACATATATAATTAGAGCATATTTATATTGGAGCTTTGATTTTTCAAGAATTTCGGCATAATAACATGGGAAATGGAACACAAGGAAGATGAAGTGGTTTTGCTGAAAATATAGATTATAGATCAACTCTCTTTCTCCGTTTGCCAAATGATTTATATATATGTTGGATTTTAGGCCTAATGGATTAATTTTAATCCAACCCATTAACCGATCTTATATGAGGCGGCTCACTTGTTCGGTCAAATCACTGATAGGCTCTAGATTTTCGATTATGCTCGTTGAGTTTCACCGACTGATTCAAACTGTCCACTCGAGTTATTTTACCTCTGTCTCTCTCCCAAAACCCCTAATTTTTGATATATCTCTCTCATTATCGTATCACCGCATTGGATTCACCTTGGTATTTTTGGGCGACACACCCGTTTGATTATGACGATGGTTTTGCCGTTTTTATTTCTTTGCTTTAGAGACAACCTCTCTTTTCCATCAACATAAAATGTGAAAGAGACAAAACACACAATTTGAATACCAAAATTCCTTGTTTAAGTCTCTTTTATGTGACCGTGGATCAAAAAAACTTTCATTAACTAATTGCAAATCCCTCAAATGCCTTTCTATATCCAAAATAAAATAAAAAAAAAAAAAAAAAAAAAAAAAAGTCCCACAAATGTCCGAAAAATTCAAATCATATATGTATGAAAACATTTCTCTCCAACAACCTTAAAAAAAACATAATAAAATAGAATTAAGCAATAATTCCAAGTATAATTAAGCAATAATTGATGTTAAACAAAATATATAGCACATGAAATAACGTGTCATACGGCCCCATCAATTCTAATTAGAAATAACCAATTGCGATTTAAAAAAAAAAGAAAGTCCAAAAGGCCATACTGACAATGACAAAAATCATCAGTAGGTACCAGCCCAACACGAAAACAAGGACAACTTGTTTGTCAATATATATAATTCGTTTATTTTATTTTATTTTTATTTTCTAATAACCCGTGAAAATATTTTCCAGTAAAAGACAAATTTTCCTATGTGGTTTCAAAATAATACTTAATAAGTATGTTGTTTTTTTTGTTTTGTCGTAATAAAATATGTAATGTTTTGAGATAAAAATATGCTAATTGATTAAGATTAAAAAGAAATGCATAATTTTGTTCTTTTATTAAGTGATGTTTGATTTTCTTTGTTCGCTTTTGGAAATTCAACTTTCACCTTTACTTATTTTAATCTATAATTTGAGAAAACTTTCGTATAACACTTTTTTCGTGCTTAAGAGGTATTATCGTATTAGACATTTGACTCTTACTATTTTTATTTAAATCCAATTTTATAAATTAAATTGACTTATCATAATATTTGCAAACACCTCAACTTTTTGAATAACCAATTATTCAGCAACCTCTCCTTAAGGATAAACTTTTGTATACACATTACACAACTTAAGATTCAAACTAATTGAATAAATTTCAAAAACAAAATAGCCCATGCATACAAAATATAAACAAATTTGTTGAAAGTGAAATCCAAGTTATTTTATTCCATCAAAAAAAGAAATCCAAGTTATTTTTAGAAAAAAATTTAAAAAAAAAAATATTATTTTAATTTTTTAGGGAAAAAAAGAAATCCAAGTTGATAAGGTGAGAAATGAGGTCCACAACCGCCTCACAGGCCGTTCCAAACAAATTGACCCTCGGCTCACAGTAACCCTACTGAGATCCATCAGACTGGTTTTAATCTGGGCCCCACGATCAAACTGGCACTCGATGCAAATAAAAGTAAAGTGGGCCTCCCATTTGGGCCCACATGCCCTTATAAAATAATCTGCTGTGACGCGTCGGCGCCTCCGCGCGTAATTATGGCCACACATCTGTTTCCACTACAATCTCAGCCGTTGGATCTTTTCAGAAAGCGAAACGCCTCTTCATTAACACTCTCTCTCTCTCTAGCAATCTCTCAGTCGGTTTTACTACTCACTGCAGTGACACACACATTTTGTTCGCGGGGTTTTTACTTTCTCTCTCTATACGTATAGATACGCACTTGCATCAATGTGTATCTATCTCTAGGACTGTTCTTTGCTTTCTTCCCCGGCATCGAAGATTACGCTTCCTCCGATTCTAAGAAGATTTCTTCCTTTTTCTCTGAGCCTGTAATTCCTGCAATTCCTTGCTTTCCGTTCAGTGTAGGTTCGTCTCTTTATTATATCTTATTTGTATGTATTTTTCTCCTTTCTCTTGGGGCTTTTCTCTCTCTAAAACAATTTGTGTTCGTTGAATATTTTGGTTTTCATTTTATTGATTTTTTTTTTCTGCTGTCGGTGTTATTTTGAGCTGGTCTTATTATGAACTAGCTGATTATTGAAGCGAATTAGTGCTAATTTCTACTCCAATTGAACTTTAAATTGTTTGGATCTATGTTTCCCGATTCGGATGTGAATGCTTAGCCATTTGATTTGGGATTTTTCGTGCTTTTAGCTTACTCTTCCGAATCTAGTCCGAGAAAAATAATTATTTGTCAATTCGGAATATGAAATTACCAAATGTGGGTATATATTTTAGGTTTTCTGGGTAGCACTGCCAAAATACTGCGTTGCTGAGTTTGTTGTATGTCAGAAATTGAAGTTTGCTGTGCCTTAGATCCATGGCTTCAATTTAGGAGTCTGGGCATACTTTTAATTTTCAAGTGATATTTGTCTGTTCATTGTACAGTTTCCATTACATTATTTGTGTATAATAGGTAGTTTTAATTGCTCTTCTTTGGTGTTGGTGCATTATTTTCTTGAAAGTAAATAGCAGCCACTCCTAATTACGAGTGCGCATTTCATGCTTCGATGTCTTAGATAGATGTGGTCTGTAGATAATTTATTCCCCAGTATGTTGTTCGTTCCTCTTTTATTTACTTATGTTGTATTGTTAAAGTGATTTTAGTTTCAACTCTCAGGAAAAAAAAAAGAGGAGGCATCCTTGAAGCACTCATCATATTGGAAGTTCCATTGAGAGCTACTACAACTTTAATTTCCGACTGCCCAACGGAAGAGTGAAGATGTAATAGAACACCATCTAGCATGAAAAACTCAGTCCTCTAAGTGTAGAAACATCTTATCGAGACATGGGACATGTCTTAAGGCAGGAGAGATATTTCAAGCAACAACACCCCTCGGATACTGCTGTTAAAGAAGAAATTCCATTACCGCGGACAGATAGAAGGTCATCATTTCAAGACAAACATAAGGTTGGACCTTCGTTTGGCCAGCCATATCTTGATCCGAAGTATGAATTAAGACAGAGTGCAGGCACCGAAAAAGTGGCCCATTCTAAATTTTCAGAAAATGAGCTCGTCAAGCACATGTCGAATTTACCAGGCTTTCTCCAGCAAGTGGAGAAGGATAACAGCATTCAAGAGAAGGCACTGAATTTTGGTGTTCTTGATTGGAAGCGTTTAGAGAAATGGAAGTATACTGAACGTATGCCTGGAAAAAATCCCAAGAAAACATCACCAACCAGCAATTCCGTACACACAGCAAATGGACCACCTAAAATAGGTCCAAACTTGAGAAAGCTGCCACCGTCACATGGTCGTAACCCAAGTTTGTTCTACTCAGGTCAACAGCCAATACCACAAAATTCACGTTTTAGTTCACCTCAGAAAAGACAACCTCCTCCTCTCAGTTCATATCTCAATTCATCGAAGGAAGAAAAATATGTTGAGCAAATCAAGACAGTTCCTTCTTACAAGGGGAGTTTTTCTGAGGAAACTGTGTACAACACCAAGAGGAAGGATCGAAAGAGGGAAGTAGTGTCAGAAAAAGAAGCCTCATCGTCAGAGCATGGCAAGAGCAAGGTTTCTATTCTTTCACATAACAAAATTAAGGCTCGTGGAGAAAAGAGTGAGATGAGATTCGATGAAGGAAAAGTTACTTATGAAAATATCCCTGACCCGCAAAATATTGTGCTCCTAGTACCCAAAGATTTTCCAAAGGCTAGTTCTTCGGAGAGTTCTCAGTTTACAGAATCCCGAACCTCAGTTGATGAGCAATTGGTAGAAGTCACTGTGAACAGATTGTCTGATTTCTTCTCTCCTCAAGAATTTTACTCTGGAGAATTCACCACCGATATTCCACACTCATGTCCGCTGCCTGCTGGTTCTTTAGAGCCAAAGAACTTGGTAAATTCTCAGGCAAATGACTTGGATATTTGCCCAAATGCTAATAATGCCACCTCCATAACATCTGAAAGCAAATGTTCTGTGATGCATGAAGAAACTGCTAGGCCTTCATCTCTTGTCGAGTCTTCTGACAGTAGAAGACCTGACATTGCTGGACATCCCACTGTGAAAGGAAGAGCTCCCTCTCCTACAAGGCGCTTCAGTTTTAGTCTCGGAAAGATGAGCAGAAGTTTTAGCTTTAAGGACAGCTCAGAAGTCCCACAATTGAGTTCGACATATACTGCTGTCAAATCAGGCCCAGTTAAGCCCGAAGTGGATAACCATAACAGAGGGAGGTCCAGCCCGTTAAGAAGATTGCTGGACCCACTGCTGAAGCACAAAGGACCTCAATCTACTGAGATTGTTAAGCCGCTTAGTAGAAGCTTGCACTCCACGACTAACGGCACCACCAAGGGCTCAACTTTGCAGGCTCTTTTGCAGCTAACTTTGAAGAATGGACTGCCTTTCTTTAAATTTGTGGTCGATAATAGCAACGATATGCTAGCAGCCGCTGTGAAGAGGTTGCCAGTACCTGGGAAGAGCGATCCTTGCATGGTTTATGTATTCTACTCCGTTCACGAGATCAGGAAAAAGGGCATGAAGTGGATGAATCAAGGATCAAAGGGTAAAGATTGCAACCTTGGTTATAAGGTTGTTGGTCAGATGAAGATTTCGAACTCTTATTACCCGAAAGGGAATGCTAGAGATTCTAGTGTTTGGAATGCAAGGGAATGTGTAATGTACGGTGCTGATTCCTCAGGAGGGCTAGTGGACAAGAAAACACCTGAATTTGTACCGAACAAGGAGATTGTTGCCATAGTTGTAAAAAATTCGAGCAGAAACAGTAACCAATTTTGTGAAGAAAGGGAGTTTTCAGAGTGTGCATCTCCTGTAATATTTGGCACAGAAGAAAATAAAAGCTCTAATGGAACTGTAGTGATACTTCCTGGTGGTGTTCATGGTGTACCGGTTAAAGGTGCACCTTCGTCATTAATTAGCCGATGGAGCTCCGGTGGATCGTGTGATTGTGGAGGGTGGGATGTGGGGTGCAAGCTTCGAATACTTTCTGACGATATAAAAAGTAGCAAAAATCTCCCAGATATTGATCATTTTAATCTTTTCGCACAGGTATGTTTTATAAATGCTTCAACTTTTCAGTTTTAACCTCTAATTCTACGAATACTTTTAAATGACTATTTCAATAATGCCACTTCTTATAGGGTGGAGACGAGAAGAGCAAGCCCGTTTTCAGCTTGAAACCGTTTAGCAATGAATTGTACTCCATTGAACTGGATGCATCGGTTTCTTTGCTAGAGGCATTTGCTACATGTGTGGCCTATGTCACTTGTTGGAAATTCCCTGAAATCTTGGATACGTTGTCTGAAGGAGAACATTTTCAAGAAAACATTGTCGAGACTGATATTAGAAGAACAACGAAGATAATTCCTACAAAGTACGTGACATGCCCGCCGTTGTCTCCAGCTGGAAGGATCTAATTTCTAAAGACCGAATCATGTTGTTAGCGTTTAGATATTTGTTTTTCTTTTGAATTACTGTGACCACATCTATATCTCGAAGAGAGTATGTTGCTGTCATTAGTCCCTATTTCGTTCTATAATAAATTTTAGTTGGGTGGAAAGTGATTAGTAATGGCTCTGTAATCTTGTAAAGCTTTTCTGCTAGTGCAAAAAATCTTGCATGACTTCTATAATTTTAGTATAACCTGCTTTTAATCTGTATAACTAGATTTTCTTTCGGACAAATTTTCCTGCGATTAGTATAAAAATATTACATGACAAAAAGGACTCGTGCATTACAGAGTTGTTGAGATTATTACATTCTTGATTTTCAGAGATCAACATAGGAAGCATGATGAATACATATAAACCACTGACCATCAACTCTCTCGAAAACATTAGTAGCAAAATGTCTTCCCCAGCTACTGCCCTTTGTCTTCACCATTTCAATGCAGGTCACATAACCCATATCGCCTCTCACGTGAACCTGAACATCTTTAATCTCGATTTCCAAAGGGAATTCATAGTCCGCCCACACGAATTCCCAACTCCCCATCACAAGATCGTAGCCCGATATTCCACTCACTCCAGGGTGCACAACACACACATGCTCGCCCTTTGACCAGAGAGATTGCATAGCAGCTAAATCGCCGTTTCTGAATGAGTTATAAAATCTTGCATTTGCTGATAGTACTGAAGCTTTGCTGTCTTCTTGGAGAAGTTTCAGGCTATCCCTGATTTTTGCTGCTTGTGCGTAGTTCTCTTCTTCAATGGCTGTCTGTAGTTCACGCTCTAATGTTTGTTCGTTCAGTAAGATGCTTTCGCCACTCGAGAAGGTTCCGCCGGATTCTTCTTTTGTAACTTTGCATGAAACCGACGAGCGTGATCTAGATGCTACTGCTCTGAAAACAAAGTGAAGAATTAAGATGTGTGTGTATCTTACAACTAAAAGCAAAATTGGAAACAAATAAGAAAAAGGAAATCCAGAAAACAAGATTGCACTTGACAGTATACCTTGAAGTTAGGCCTCGGAGAAAAGGTATAGAAGTAGCTCCTACTCGAGAATTTCCACTCAAAACGAGATTGCATCGCTTCTTTGGACACATATTACTATCAATGAAGGAGCTTCGTAAATGTGCGCGTTCTATAGTATCCAACATTACCTACAGCCATAGTTATCATACAAAATCAGATTCAGATGGATCTTTTGAATATTACCTAGATTACTTGGCTCATGTTTTTCTCACTCAGATAGGAAACAATTCAAAGAACAAAGAAAAAAACCCCAAACAATTCTATTCCGATGTTAATAACTACTCAAGGGGAAAATACCAAAAAAAAAAAAAAAAAGAAAAAGAAAGAAGCAAATTAAATTCAATAGACCTCACACATTGAATTCAATAGTTCTCACCCAAGACATCGAATTTAATGTTTTCTCATGCATAAAACCCCAGTCCTTCCAACTACCAAGTCAACAGATTATCGCAGATAACTCGATTTACATACCCAAAAAAAAAAAAAAAAAAAAAGGCAAAATTGAAAAACAGGAAAATAAAAATAAAAATAAAAATAGAAATACTCACAGTATCAATTGCATGCCTGAAGAAACTAGGTTTCCGAATCAGGCGACACGAGAAATGCATCGCGGAAAATTTGGCAGCCTCCATTGCAGAAAGTATCTCACCAGCTGGGAACAAAGGAGAAAATTAAAGAAATGATTGCAAAATAAAGCGCAACGAAATGCAATGCAGATCCATGGTTTTGTTGAAGAAAAAAATAATAAAAAAATCTGGAAATTTCATTGTTTGATAAGGAATGAATTGCTTACTCTGTTTGACTGGTAGGAGCGATCACAGAACAGAAGAATGATGAATGATGAATGATGATAGACTTTGGGGGAAAGTAGCTGCACGCACGGCTTTGATTTCTGGGAGACAAACCTTGACCGTTGGATTGCTCTGGCGTTTTTCTGGGCTGGGCTATTGACATGAATATAGATCATACTACATTTGGGCCATTTAAATATAAATTTTAATTTGTGAAATTGGGCTTGTTTGGATCTACATAAAAATTTTGGAAAATTACGGACAACCGGGTAAGGTTAAATTACGAAAAAAAATCCGTCTTATTTGAGTAATTACAATTACCACTTAATTATGATGTTTTTTTACACGTCCACCCTTATGGTATCAAATTCAGCATAATTTTCTAGATTTCATGGAATATTCTCTAGTTTGTACTCGTTTTGTGTAACAAACAGTTCTTGATGCACCACCATACTCTGATGTTTACAGACCAAGAGACATATCTTATAATCATCTTGTTTCTGAATATGGAGATCGAATGGAAAAACGGGCACAAACTTGAGAATATTCCACATAATTTAGAAGATTTCGCTAAATTTAAAATCACAAAAGTGAATGTTTAAGATAATTCAAAGTTGAGGTGATTCTAATTATCTAAATATGACAGATTTATTTTCTTAGTTTAACATTTCCAATCTTTAAATTAATTTTATAATTTCTATTATTATTTTTGTGATATGGACGAAATAAATATAATACTGGAAAAGTCATAGTGCGTGCATCTCGATAAAATGAAATATTGCAATTTGCAAGTGTAAAATGGGCAATGTGGTCATATATAAATAAAATTCGTCGTTAAATTAACAACAAGGCAAACAAGACCAGGTGGTGTGGGGTGCGATGGCGCCGTGGGCCCCACAGGAGACTGGGATTAAACCGCAAGGGTCAAAACTCAAAATCCGATATATACATTTCTAAATATAATATATATAAATAAAAAAATATATATATAATATATAAGAAGATCACCCTTCGCCCTCACCTTCTACTCCCTCAATCCACTCTACTCCCTAAATTCTCTTCCCATCTTTTTCTTCTTTCCTTCTCCGCTATTTCGCGCTGCTTCCAGATTGGATTCCTCTTTTCTTTCGCATTCGGTGGGCGAATTTCATTTATTTCTAACCTGCGTGTAGATTCTGCATCAATTTGTCGATTGATGCGACGTCGTTTTTAGGATTGCCTGATGGAATCGATCTGGACGCACAATGGCGTCCCCACCGCTTCGCATTTCATCTTCGCTGTCTACTTCGCCTTTGCGTTCGTTGCTGTCAGGTTCATTCTCGACAGATTCATCTTTCGTGTAAGTTCTGAATATATTATGCGCATGTTATTTTTTTGTCAAATTTTTTTTCTTTCTCAGATTGTTTGTTTGTAGATGGATGTGTGTTAAAATGTGTGAAATGGTGTCAATTTTGTTAGAACGTCTGTTTGAAGATTGATAAATGGTGATTGCGAAATGCATCTTAGTGTTGTGCGATTGTCGGTTGTTTAATTGAACGTGCTCTGATTCGTTCGAGAAACGAAATTATGACTTGATTTTCCTCGAGAAATTTTGACCAACGTAGAAGTAATATCAATTATATTGATTTTTCAAGAGCCAGTGTGTTTGAGGAAGTGGCGTTGTTTATAGAATGTCCAGAACTCTTATCTGATTATGTTTATTCCAACTCCGGCTAATGTCTTTAATTTAATTAAATGTTGTTTAAACAAGTCGGAACAGTATCGGATATGTTTATTCCCACACGAATTAGTTATTTATATACACAATTAACTATTGCGTGGACAAGACGTACTGCATTTTTTCTTGTCTGAATAATGGTATTAATAAAATTGGGTAAAATTATTGGCATACTTTTCGGCACTCATGGTCACTATGATAGGTTTTTTGGTACTTTGTCCTTCTGCTTTTTGTGTAAGAAAATAGTTTGAACTTGGAAATATTCTTCAGATCACTTCTCTAGTCTTTTGAGATATAGAATCAAATCTATATTTCAACCCCTGGCATTTAAAATATAATTTATACGTTATGTTTCTTGGATGATGAATACCCCTAGCCATGATTTAGCGAAAACTTTATATCAGATGTTATGGCGTGGCACTATCATTACTGGGATTACGGAGATTATTATATTCCACTGGCACTAATACCAGATAAAGAGTTCTCTAATTAACTTTGTATGAAAATAAGGTATAATTGGAAGCTGGAACTATACTGAGTCCCCTTTTTTTACTGATTCAGTATCTTGTATTTCAGCTTTGCGGAATATTTTCTACCTGGAGATAAATGTTCATGTTTAGTTTGTAAACAAATCCTTATAAGAAGTCAAGATAATAAAGAGCATGTTTAAGTATTATCCTGTTAATATGATTGCTCTTTGGAAATAACTTCCATTCTCACAGTCAATTATGTATTCCAGAGGCTGGCTATCTGGTTGTTGAGCAGAGGTACTGCTCAGCTGAAACTTAATGACGAGACAAGGGCAAAAATAGCGAAATGTACAGAGTCAATGTGGAAACTTACATACTATGCTACTGTTGAGTTTTGCATTTTAGCGACCATCTACCAAGAACCGTGGTTTATAGATATTAAGAAGTATTTTACAGGCTGGCCTGATCAAGAGCTAAAGTAAGTTTTTATATCTCACTACACTTCTCCTAGCTACAAGCATGTGACTCTTATATTTTGTTTTTCTCGAGTGAGAAGAACACATCATCTAGTGGTCGACATGAACGTTTTTGCCTGTTATTGTTTGAGTTTTTATCTTTAACGTACAATAAATGCAATTTTCTTGTTTTAATTGGCTAAGGACTTCAGCAGTCTCTTACCTTTTAATTGTCTAAGGCCTTCCCATTATATTTTAGTGTATGATGTTTACTCTTTATATCTTCGTATGTTTCAGTATGTGCCACAGAATAACACATATTCTTGATTGTGCTTGTTTAATGATGTGATTGCAAACCGATGCACAAAAGCTGCTGTAGTTATGTCATTTGAAATGATTCACCTACATGGTGAGGATAATAAGAACATATGCCTTTTAATGCTTCTTATTTTTGTGTCATTATGTTTTGTTACTTCCAGTGCTTCAGTTTTTTCCTAACTTTTTGAAGATAAAAGTAAAAAAAATATCACTAGGTGGAGGCAATGAGTGCCTTTATGTGATTCGGGCCGAACAAATATGGTATGGAAACTGAATGTTATATTTCTCATGCAACAATTTGAAATGATTCACTTAAATTTTCTCATTGATATTTTAACAGTTCTTGCCCATGCATTCGGCGAAAAATTGCTTCCTGAATGACAGTCAATCTCGAACTACTTTAATTTTTTTAGAGAGATTGCTAATGCAGCATGCTCATTTCTTCTGATGAATCATACTCTAACTACATTTAAGATCTTCGAATCCTTGCTCATGTAGTTTGTTGGGATGGTCTTCTATGCATTTTCCATCTTTTTAGCCATGGGGGCTCCATGAACTTCAGCATTTTGCATGTCTATACACTGTTTATGAGTTGTTTGGACCTAAATTAGCATTGTTTAATTATTTCAGGCTTCCCTTAAAACTTATCTACATGTGCCAATGTGGGTTTTACACCTATAGCATTGCTGCTCTCCTTGCTTGGGAAACGCGACGAAAGGATTTCTCTGTCATGATGTCTCATCATATTGTTACTGTGATCCTAATTTCTACTTCATACGTCACAAGGTATTTTTTGGTTCATCTACTGCTTAAGATTTCTAAAATATTGAGATGATTGTTACAAGGTTTTGGTCAATTAGTGAAGAAAGTGCTTAAGATTAGCAGTTGTGTCAGGTTTGCAAAGGTCATGTTTCTGTGCGCTTCATAAATAAGAAACCCTTGAGGAGATAGCTATCACTTTTCACATATAACAATTCATTTTATCTCATGCATAGGGGAATTCCTTGAGATTATGTTTTATTAAATATTGTTAATAATATGTAATCCATTAGTTCACAATGAAGTTTACTTGATAGTGCTTGGACTTTTTGGTCAAATCTTATGCTGCTTTGTTATGTTGTCTTGTAAGAACCTAATAATCATCAAGAATTATTACTTAGCTGCTTATAACCAAATCCAAAGTAGGTCCTTGCTGCTCATAGTATATACTATATACAACTTCTCGTACTGTTAAAAAATGTTTATTCAGTAAGATCATTTTCAGCAGTACACTCGAGAAATTTGGTTCAGTGGATTTGTGTATACAGCCGTAATCTTGCTTAAACTATTAGGGGATTCAATATCGCACGATTAAATTTGTATATTCATATATGGTGTGATATCTAGTAAAAAAATATGAAAAAAACATCAATCTTCATAAGATCTACTGTCTGTTCTTGGAGCGAGTTTATTTGAACTCGGTAATTACCCTCTTTTTCTTGGTTATGCTAATTGAGAAAGAATGATGACTGTTATGAAAATGACTGACCACTCTTTTTCTGGATTTACTTGTTAATCTTGAAAGATACACCTCTATGTATAAAATTAAAGTTATTGATGGAGTATTTGCATGTACATTGAATAGGTTTTTCCGGATAGGGGCAGTTATTCTCGCGCTGCATGATGCCAGTGATGTATTCCTCGAAGCTGCTAAAGTATTCAAGTACTCAGGGAAAGAGTTTGGCGCTAGCCTGTTTTTCGGTTTGTTTGCTTTATCATGGGTTTTACTAAGGCTCATATTCTTCCCGTTTTGGGTCATAAGGTCGTCGAGGTAGGTTTTCAAATGACGAGTACGTGTTTTCAGATTCCACGTTCGTCAATTTCCTCTAATCACTTTTCTTGTTACTATTCCTCAGCTACTACTTATGCGAAGTCTTGAACCTGTCAGAAACATACTCTGCCACATTGTACTATCTCTTCAATACAATGTTGTTGACCCTGCTTATTTTTCACATTTACTGGTGGATTCTCATATGCGCAATGATCACAAGACAGCTGAAAAATAGAGGACAAGTCGGTGAAGATATACGTTCAGGTCTATCTTTTTTTTTTTTTTTGGTTTGAAATCGAGCATAATTAGCGTGATTTTATATCTGTTACTAACACGTGTCAATTTGTCAACAGATTCGGACGATGACTAGTTGGAAATCAATCTTCTTTGAGAGGTATGTTAGCTCGGTAAAAAAAAAAATCGTTATGTTTGCGAATGATTGGCTTATTCAATCTGAGAATTTATATTTTTCAGTTGTTGTAATAGGAGAAAGATAGGAATTTCTAGCATAAAGATGAAGATTTCTGCAATTTATGTCGGACTAAAAACATAAAAAAGAAAAGAAAAAGCTCCATGTAAAAATTATAGGTGCTTGTATAGTATTTCCTGCTATTAGCATCAATGGAAATGAACGGAAGATCTGAACTAACCGGCATCTATTCTTTCCTTTCATCGTTTATTCGTTACTTCTGTTTCACTGACCTTGTGGGGGATATTTCATATTCATTTTTTGCAGGACTCAAAAATTCCTTTCACACAGACCAAAATCTCGATTTCTAAAATAACCTTAAACTAAATAAAATTATTTTTATTAAATGCAAAATGTCATTATCTCGATTCTGCCTTAAACTAAACGAAATCCTACGTCAAAAGGCAAACATTCTTTTTTAAAATTTTCTATTCCCTTCTAATATCTATACATGTTTGATTAGTTCTCCGAATTTCTTTATCGTTTGGAATATGGGCGATTTGAATTGTTAAAATATTCGTGTTGGATCGAATATATAATATTTTGCTGGCGATTCGTGGATGGCGGTGGGTGGCAGCTGACGGTGGTGCTGGCATGGCATATGGTGGCGACGATTAGTGTGAAGAGAAGTGTTAATTTTTAAAATGGATAGTTCATTTAGTGAAACCAGTTTATTAGGTAGAAATACATGATCAAGTTATTAAATACGCACCAAATCCACTATTCTTATTAATTCAGAATGTATTATTATCACCAACTAATTAGTAGTAGTAATTAGTAATATCTTGAATAAATTATTGATATTTAATAATTAAGTTGTGCGTACGTTGGTAACGTATAACTAACTATCCGGTTCTTTAACCAAGTCAAAATAATTTGAAAATTATATTAAAAGAATTCTTTTGATATTTAATCTCAAAACTAGTGATGAACAGCTATACTTTGAGATCTCGACGGATGCTGCGAAGAATAATCCAGACGTGTATTTTCTCTATTTTAATTTTCTTAATATGTATAGATATAGATACAGATAGACATAACAACTTCATTAACATATATAATCGGTCTATAATTAGCATATATGTTTATTAACAATAAGTGCTTGAATTAATAAGTGAATTAAGAATCCGTTATCAGTTGTCACGATTTGTTCACATGGTTTGGTTTGGTAGGCGTTCTTTAGGTTGTAAGGCACGTCCTCCTCACGTGGAATAACCCCCCACACACACACCCCATAACGCCCATAACCCCATTATGTAATGTTCACCTAACAACCAAAAAATAATAAAAATAAATAAAGAATCTTTAATTTCAAAATCTAATTAAATTTTTAATTCCTCATAATTCGAAATTCAACGTGTCCCACTCACACATATTTGAAAGTTCAAAAACACATAGGAGAGAGACGGCTAACAAGTAACAAATGGCACTCACAATTCACAAAGACCGTTGACCGTTGACCAATACAAAAATTCAGTCCTGTCATGCCAATTGCCATTTCATAGTGCATGGTCAGCAAATCCATTTAGATTTTTTTTTAATAATATTTTTTTTTGAGTAATTTATTTTATAATATTTAGGAGCCCAAAAAAATATCAGAAGCCATGGAAAAGTCAATACGCGCGGCTATCAGTATCATGCCTTTTTTATTTTTTTTCCCTCCTTTTTACTTTTCCTATTCATGAATTATATCTGAGTGATTGACTGATATAATCCGTGATTTATGCTTTAAATTAAACAAATGCTTAATTACTGTTTAGTGTTTAATCATGACAAAACACACAGTTTAAAAACCAACTGTTTTATAGTATATTCCATAAGCTTAACAAAGGTAACTCTTGTAAGTTATAGGCGGGCATAATTAATAATTTTCAGACAGACATGCAAAGAGTGAGTTGTTTGGAGGAGGTCATGTTAATTGTGTTGGGTTAATTTAAGTACTGTATTTATTACTTCATAAATAACGGGTCGGGTTGGTTTAGAAACGGGTTATTCGACAAGTTAATGATAGCCACGTGGATCCAGTTGGTTGTAGTGGATAGAGATTCTTGATGAACTCTTATTTCAAATTTTTAAAAAATGAAAAAGGGAAAAGTGTGACAGAGCAGATTTCCTGTAATGACTCATCGGACCTCGAGCCGGGTGGCTCGTGACTTTCGATTCCACCAATGTTCCCTCTTTTAAAAAAAAATTAAAAAAAAAAAAACTAATTTCTATATTAATAGGGTAAATTACGGGCATCCCAATATAATGTCAAATTACGAAAAACTCTCACATTTTAGTAATTACAATGATCCATCAACTATGAATATTCTTATATGTCCACCCTTATTATCAACAGAATATTCTAGATTCCGTGGAATATTCTGATATTTACAAGCCAATAGACACATCTTATGATCAACTTGTTTCAAAATGTGTAGCTGAAATGCGATAAAACGGGTATAAACTGGAGAATATTTCACATAATAATCTAGAGTATTTAACTAAACTTGACACCACAAGAGTCAACATGTGAGAAAATTCATTGTTAAGGGGTGATTGTAATTATCCAAACATGAGAGTATTTTTTGTAATTTAACAGGACCTCAGGGGTGGCCGTAATTTATTTGAATAAAAAAATTTGTTAACAAATTGTAAATTTTCGGATCTAAGTTGAAGGAATACAAAATTTTTTATTTATATTAACCCATAATACAAATTGCACAAATATTGATATATAATATAATTTTGGAAACAAAATAAATCTTTTAGGAATTAAGATCGAACAAAAAATCAAAATAAAAAATATTATTCCAAAATTGAAAAAAATTTGTATGACAGACAGAAATTGAAAATTTTGTTTCAATTTCCATGTATGGTATGACAAAATTGTTGCACTAATTAAGGCAGGTAAAACTGGATCCATTAATCATGCTTAGTTGGTACACTAATTTTACAGCCCCTAATACAATAAAAACGATTCCATATATTCACTATTATTAATACTTTCCTTAATAAATAGTTCTTAAATTAAATATAAAATTCCTTAATGCAGGCTTAGGCCGGATCATGAAATTGATTTCGACCTGGCCAATGTAACCCACCACGTCAATAACTCGAATATTTAATAAAAAAAATATAAAAATTATAAAAGACCAAATATTTTATTTAATTTTGAAAAATAAATAGTTACAGACATAATTATTAATTCGATTTATTTATTTAAACCCCCCATTGTTTATTTATTTATTTGTATGCAACTTCCCCTTCCCTTCTCAACTGTCTCTCCGTGTTCAACTCGCGTTTTAGCAGACAAAGGAGACAAATCAAAACAAAGCTTAGTATATATTTAGTGAGAGAGAAAGAGAGAGAGAGAGGAGAGAGAGAGAGAGGGAGAGAGAGAAAACTACCATACAGAGATAAGGAGAAAAAATAAAGAAAAGTACAACCCCCTCCCCATACCCCAGTTTTCAACAGCCTTCCCTTTTTGTGATTTCAATTTCAATTTCAATTTCAATTCCAATAATTCAATTTCAAAATTACTTTTCCCACTGCCACTGTTAAAGATCGATAATTATCCTCAGATACCATCAATTTTGGCATCTGGGTTTTTCCCTCCTGTGGATCTTGAGCGGAATTCTCGAGAAAAGGTGAATTCTTGGTTTGAATTTGAATAAAAAAGAAAAAGAAAAAAAGAAAAAGAAAAAAAAAAAGATTATTACAAGAAGGATGATGGATGCTTGTTCTGGAAAAAGTTTGGTATTGATGTAATATGGCACTGCTGTTATTTTGGCTATCAAATAAATAGAAGATGTCTTTTTACATTCGCCGCGAGGCTTCAAAGGTTGGCCCTTTTTACCCCTACATTTGATTTTCTTTTTTCTTTTTAAATAAAGTGTTTTTGGGGTTAACTTTTTTTTTTTTTTTTTTTTTTTTTTTTTTTTTTATTTATTTAAAGTTTGGTTTTTTCTAATTTGTTTGTTATTTTTTGTGGTGTAAAGTCATGGAAGAGATTTTGTGCGGAAACCACAACAGAACTCAACCTACTTGCAGAAAATTGGAAGTATATTTTAGGAGGTCTCATTTGTCAGGTTTGTTCATACATACTATGTTTATGGTTGTGATCTCTGTCTGAGTTTATCTATGCTATGTCATAGATTTATAATGCATGGTGAAAATGTTGTGTTATGTAGTCTTTACTGAAATTCATTACTATCAAGAACCGGTACTTTGGAAAATGGGATTTCGATTGTGATAATTACTTATTGCTTTTGAGCTGTCGACGGTTCTATACATCAAATTTACCAATCTGAGTTAACGGTCGAAACCCGCAAAACAAAAAAAAAGAAAAAAAATCGGTGAAGGAAGGATTTCGATTTCGCTGTTGTGGGTTGCATATGAACAAGTAGGATAATAGGATATTAGATATAGTTATTTGTAATTGTATTACACTCAAGTAGTTATGGATTTGCCATGTTGTTTAAATATGGTTTTAAAGAACCTTTGCTAAATGTTATGACATAGAAACTAGGGAATATGATTTGTCGAATGACCACTCTGTAATCTGTATAGTGAGTCTGATGCATCCTTGTTCTTGTACAAAAGTCGGGATTTTCCTCGGGTTTCTTTGAAATAGTATTTTTATTCTAGATTCTAATACGTGGCGTCGTCCATATTTTTCCTGTCAATAGTACATTCATGGGCTAGCAGCTCGAGGAATTCATTATTTTCATCGGCCAGGACCAACACTTCAAGATGCCGGCTTCTTTCTTCTTCCGGTAAAAAAATAATAATAAATTTATTTAATTTCATTTCACTTCTTATATTACTTTTCGTGACTTTTTGCTTATGCTACAAACTTCGTTGAACTGTAGGAACTCGGACAAGAAAGAGCTTACATTAGCGAAACTGTGTTTACCTTCATTTTCGTGTCTTTTGTCTTGGTGAGATTTTTTCCTACTCGAAATATTTGTTCCCCCCTAAAAAATGTCGATTATGTTTGAAGTTCTAAATATTTGTGATGATGCTAAATGCAGTGGACTTTCCATCCTTTCATACTGAAGAGCAAGAAAATTTACACAGTCCTAATATGGTGCAGGGCTTTGGCTTTCTTAGTCGTAAGTGCAATTTTAATTCACAAAGAAATTAATTCTTTAATTTCTACGTATCTCGTAAATAATTCCCATATTTTTCTATGGGTTTTCAGGCTTGTCAAATTCTTCGGGTCATAACTTTTTACTCTACCCAACTCCCCGGTCCAAACTACCATTGTCGAGAGGTAAAAAGAAATAATAAAAAAAAAATTGTGCTAATAATATTTTCTTGATTTCCTAATTTCTTTATTCTGAATGATGTAGGGTTCAAAGCTTGCAACGCTGCCTCGTCCCGAAAGTATTCTAGAAGTTCTATTGATAGGTTAATTTTCTCTTGCCGTTTTACATTCACTTCTCTAATTGTTCAAAATTCTCGATATTTTGTGCTAAAGATTTATTTTCTTCGTCTGGTTATGCAGTTCCAAGGGGGATGCTTTACGGCTGTGGTGACTTGATATTTTCGTCTCACATGATATTCTCTCTTGTCTTCGTTCGGACATATCATAAATATGGCACACGAACGTAATTTTTCTTCAATTTATATATTTTTTTCTCTCTTTTTGTTAAGAGCTTTAAAAATTGAATTATTAACCATGGTTAATCTAAACTCGTTTTTCTGATGTGGCAGTTTCGTGAAGCAGTGTGCTTGGTTAACTGTCGTGATTCAAAGCTTGCTGATCGTGGCATCGCGTAAGCACTACACTGTCGATGTGGTCGTGGCATGGTACACCGTTAATTTGGTTGTGTTCTTTCTCGACAAAAAGTTGCCAGGTGAGTGAATTTATTACACTCCCCAAAATTTATCAAATTACCGTAATTTTTATCCGTTAATTGTTTTAATTAATTAGTTTGAAATACACGTTGCAGAACTTCCGGATCGTTCTAATGGATCCGCGACATTGTTCCTCCCGATAACAAAGGATAACAAGACTAAGGAAGAGAATCACAAACTCATCAATGGGAATTCCGGAGATTCTGCTGACTGGGTATTTATAAATATATTTAATAAATATATATAAATAAATTAGCTTCGATTATAATTTCTTATGAATTTTAATTTGGTTAAATCAGAGGCCAAGAACTCAAATCAATGGGAAGATTATGGAAGAAGGAAATGTTGTGCATGTTGAAGCTGTAATCAATGGTGTGTAAAGTAAAAGTTGCTGATCAAAAAACGTGTTTTACTTTCAACAGTTTCTTAAATGCGACTTTGTAATGAAAAGATGGCTTTTTACAGCTTGTGGGGGGGTGGGGTTGTATGTGGTCGGTAACAGCATATTGTATAATGGAATTCTTTATTTTTCTAATTTAATGATTATCTCCCACTTATTATTATGTTTTTTAATTTATAAAATCAAGAAAATGAATAGAGAAATTCTTTATGTCTGTCTGGTTTAAATATTGAGACAACAACATGGGATGCCCACACTTGTAATGAAATTGACATGTCTATTTTGCACATGCTTTTGACAGAGGGGAAACTTGTGATTTTGTCAGTTGTAATATTTTTAGTTGTTATTTTATTATATGAAATTTATATTTATATTATATTATTATTATATAGTTTTGATGTAGTGGCCACTTGCATCACATGCCAATGGGGGGTCTACTACGTTACATTATTTGGGATTCTGAGAAAAAATTGGCTTATCCCATGTGCTAGTTTTAGAATTTTTTTATTATTTTAATATTAATTTGTTACTTCTTAGAAATTAAAATTTATTTCCCTAAAAAAAAAGAAATTAAAATTTATCATTTGGAATTTTGTGGGACAAGAATAATTGTTTTTGAAATGTTGGAGATTTTATTATACAATAATTACTAATTATTTTATCAAAAAATAAATTTATGTGTGAAGATTATTATTAAATAATAGTACTAGTTACTTTAATAATAAAAAAAAATTAGGAGTCGTATATATTACTGAGTAATTGAAGATATATATGAGATTTATAAAAAAAAAAAAAAAAAATTAGTTGGAGGTTGTATAATGTCACAAATGGTAATTGGGCCTATGAATCCAATTTAATCGGTTCAAGCCCAGCCCGAACTGAATATATGGGCCGACCATATATATATTATATGATTCAAGAGTCCACTTCAATTATGAATTTATGAGATTATTTATTATTGAATATTGTGTACTACTACAGTACGTAACACATGTTCATTTTGTTCCCGGAACCCTAAACCTAAATTTCTCAATTGACTAACCGGCGTCGTTTCGAAATGGAACCTGAATCTTCAGCAAAAAGGCAGCTATTATCACCACCAAGTGTCTGTGTAGTTTTTCATTGCTTGGCCGGTAATCCCGAGACCGACGAATTTAAATTTTACATTGTCAATTCGAATTCGGATTTGGATTCATCCTCCGGCGGCGGCGGCGGCGGCGGCGATGAATTCAGGCATAAGGAACCCACTATTCGATTCAAATTGAAAGGAATTAATCCCGCGGCAGCTTTTTGTGCTCTAAAATCGACACTATATATTTTTGAGGGAGCTAAACACCACCACCAACCGGTAACCGGAAACGGCTGTGAAGGAAGATTTGCCGGAAAATTTGTGATACCTAAAGATATTTTAAATGGATCCGGTTACCTGTTGCAGAAAGAGGAGTTAGTTAGGATCAACGATATGCATGAAAACAAATTTTCACCTAAAGCAATTCCCACACCGGACGGTAATTATATTTTAGTGTTTTCGTCCGATATCCGTTGGATTAACGGTGGATTTTACAATGATAGTTTTGAGTTGTACGATGTTAAAGCGGACTCGTGGAAAGTTCTCCCGCGATTGCCTCCTCCCCCTCGCGTTGTGCATTTATCTCCGGGAATTGAAACATATGGATTCCAGACCGAGTCCCGTTTTCTGATTAAGAATGACATTGGAATATTTGTCCTCGATCTTGAAAAAGGTAGTTGGGACCAATTGTCGTCGGAATTGTGGCTATTTGATAATCCCCGTGGCAATTTTTTCGGGATCGATGGGTTTAGTTTCGCTCCCGGCTATGCTTATGATATTAGTGGAAGTGAATTCCAATATCCCCCGCTAACATTGTTTCCGGAAGATGATGACGAGGATGATGATGATTTGGTTCCAATGTATCTAAGACATCGTCGAAAAATTTATCCATACGCCGCACTCTTAGGTCGTAAAGATTGTGTTTTTGATATGGGTGTTGTGCAAGCACGGTGGCGTACAGACTGTATAACGAATACCGAAAATGTTCGAGTGATACTCGACATGTATCGCACTAATATCGACAAATTAAAAATCGATATGGAGAAATTCAAAATCGAGAGTGAGAAATACAACAAAGATAGGTTGAAATACGATGCAGAGGGTCGCCGGGGAGAAGAGCCCGTATTCGACACCGACCGGACTTTAAGCAACACCGCCGATGCGATTAAAACCTTCAAGTTTATGATTGATTTTGATATCTTTACTTATGGTATGGGACAAATGTATTTGTTTTCCATTTGAGCATTTTCCTCTCTCTCTGTTTTGGCTTTTGGCTTTTCCAAAGAGATTATTAATTTCCAATTAAGAGATTATTTCTAGAAAAAAAAAAAACAGAAGTTTTTGCAACCAGACAAGACATTACACATAGATATTGTTTGTTTTTGGAAACAATATTTGATTTGTTGTTCATATTATTACATTCATAGATATATATTCTTGTGTGTACATATATATATTATATTTGGCTTGTTATATACTTTGGGAAAAAATGGGTTGTACACAGCTAGTTATATATATATAATATATATGTTAAGAGGCATGTGCTCTCCTAATTGTTGATACTTTTGGGCGGCAAACTGTCTCAAAGATAAGGGGGCTGCTGCCCCCACCACCATCATTCATTCATTTTTTCATCAGGACTACCTATAATGCACCCAAATTTATTTAAGCATCAAATTCTATAAACTACAGTCAAACACATAGTTGTGTGTGTGTGTGTGTGTGTGTGTGTGTGTGTGTGTGAGAGAGAGAGAGAGAGAGAGAGAGAGAGAGAGAGAGAGAGAGAGAGAGAGAGAGAGAGAGAGAGAGAGAGAGAGAGAGAGAGAGGGTGTTATCATAATTGGGGTATAGTATATATAAGTATGTTAACGTACACTTTTATTTCCCTTTTGCATGCTCATTCTTTTACCCATTACATTGTAATGAAGAGGATGCATGGGGTGGGGGGGGGTGGGGGGTGGTTCATTGATCATAATTGCGGCATCTTGCCGGCTTTTGCCTCGGTGGAGTGTCAATTATTACAGGCTGCATTTGTTTGGGGTTGATTATGTATTTTAGCAGGGACCATTTTTCGGCTTTGTCTATGTTATCACCAATTAAACTACTACATGGGATAATAACTAATAAGAATGTAACAATAAATTTGGCGAAAATTCAGAAATTTTATTCCAATAATTTAAAAAGAAAATTGAGAATAAATAGGGTAGTGCCGTAGTCAAATAATATGGTAATAGAATATTATTATATAGTGAAAAAAGGACAGGTCAGGTCTGGAAATCAACTTTATTTAATTAACGAGTCTTTCCTAGATATCAAGTATAAAATTTAAATTATCAACTCATATAGTTTTAAATCATAGTACAAAATTTAAATTGTCAAAAGTTAGGTCTCGTGAAACTTTAACTAAAGAAGCAGACGAGGATTTGGTAACGTCACTGAATATTTTTTGAATATTGTCCTCTGCACTACAGAAAATGACCCTTTTTTCCAGCCATTTTTTAATTTAATTTATAATTTTTTTCACCATATTTATTAGCTTTACGCATTGAACAATTTTTTATTTATTTATGTGTTCATTGAATTTCTTTAATTCTCTTGAAAATTAAGTATGATTATCCCAAGATCCATCATTTCAATAAACCCTAAATAAAAAATTGCGTTTCACCTTCCATACTGGCAGCAGATCAGGAAAGAATTATGCCAGATACAAACTTCTTCCAGATATTCTGTAATTTAACCAAATAAAATAATAATCAAGGCAAAAATAAAAATAAAATAAAACGCCACCTACGAGATAGATAGAGAGAGAGAGAGAGAGAGAGAGAGAGAGAGCACAAAAGAGGAATGATGAGGAAGTTGAAAGGCAGCATAAAGCAGAAAGCTAAAACCAGGAAAAACAACACACACATCTCTCTCTCTCTCTCTCTCTCTCTCTCTCTCTCTATATATATATATATATATATATATATATATATATATATATATATATATATATATATAGATATATACTTTTTCACCAAAGTGGAACACATGAAAATTAAATCATCATAGTACTCAACACACACCAACTCCATGCTTTCTTTCTTTATATATATATATAAAAATATATATATAGATATATACTTTTTCACCAAAGTGGAACACATGAAAATTAAATCATCATAGTACTCAACACACACCAACTCCATGCTTTCTTTCTTTATATATATATATAAAATAATAATTAATAATTAATAATAATGCATGCTCTTGAATTATGTTGAAAAGCTAATATGCTTTTGGTATTTCTACCACCCAATACAATCACTATTTCTTCTTTCCTTAAAATCCCCAAAACCAAGAACACATTTTTTCAGTTTCATCAAATCTTTAATCTCGATACCATCATCATCATCTCAACAAAAAATGGGCGCAAGCTGCTCAAAAGTATCCTTCTGCTGGTGGCATTCTCACCTTAAACCCTCTGTTCTTCAATCATCCGATCTGGGTCAGTTTACTTTTCACCAATTTCACAATCTTGATTTGTTCTTTTCTGTGGGTTTTGCATAAAAATGCAGTCTTTATTTATTTATTTATTTTTTATTTTTGTGGGTTTGTAGAAAATGGGGAGAAGAATTCATTGCCAAGTTTCAGAGAGTTTACCTGGGAGGAGCTGAAATCTGCTACAAGTGGGTTTTCTTCGGAGAACATTGTTTCCGAGCATGGCGAAAAGGCTCCTAATGTTGTGTACAAAGGCTTTCTTGAAAACGAAGGCTATATTGCTGTTAAGCGCTTCAACAAATCTGCTTGGCCTGATTCTCGCCAATTCACTGTCAGCACAATGTTTTACTTTTGATGCCCCTAATTTTTTTATTTTATTTTCACCTGTTTTTGTAATCCAAAGTTTGGCTGTCTGAAATTGTCTTTTGACATGTGATTATTGGTTTAATGAAGGATGAAGCTAAGGCAGTGGGGAATCTCAGAAGTGAAAGACTGGCTAATCTGATTGGCTGTTGCTTTGATGGTGAGGAGAGACTGTTAGTGGCAGAGTTTATGCCTAATGAAACCCTGGCTAAACATTTATTTCATTGTGAGTTTTTTTCTGTATACTATTTGTTTATCTGTGTGTGTGTGTTTTTTTTTTTAATTTAAATCATGATCTTTAGAGGTGGCTGAGGTTGGTTTTATTGTTCCTAAAAGTTCGATGATTTGAAATTTGTTGAAATTGTTTTAAAATGTCATGGATTAGTGTATTGATCGTTGGAAATTGATTTAGGGGAAAATCAACCGATGAAATGGGCAATGAGATTGAGGGTTACTTTGTATTTGGCTCAAGCTCTCGATTACTGCAGTAGCAGAGGTCGAGCATTGTACCACGATCTTAACGCTTACAGAGTCTTGTTCGATCAGGTGAAAATTTGCTCTGCATATATATATATTTTTTTTCGTAATTTCAAATCATATAATATTGTATGTTTTCTCTTATTTAGGATGGCAATCCTAGGTTGTCTTGCTTCGGCCTAATGAAGAATAGTAGAGACGGCAAAAGTTACAGTACAAACCTAGCTTTCACTCCCCCGGAGTATTTGAGAACCGGTATAATCGTATTTCATATTTCATATATCAAGAATTGAGAATTTTCTTGAAATAATAATTACAGTTCTCGTGATTGATTTGTTGCCTCGTTGATTTATACTTTTAGTGATAATATTTATGCAGGAAGAGTAACTCCAGAAAGTGTAGTTTACAGCTTCGGTACAATGCTGCTAGATCTTCTAAGTGGCAAGCATATACCTCCAAGCCATGTACGGAAAACTAATTAAATAAATGTTTAATTAGAGTAATTCAATTAGTTATTAAACATTTATTTTTTTCCGATTGTCTTTTTTCTAGGCACTTGATCTGATCCGTGGCAAAAATTATTTGATGCTAATGGATTCTTGTTTAGAGGGTCATTTTTCGAACGATGATGGAACTGAGTTGGTTCGTATAGCCACACGTTGTTTGCAATACGAAGCTCGAGAAAGGCCAAACACTAAGTCTCTAGTCACTTTTCTCATGTCCCTTCAGAAAGAAACCGAGGTATTTATATATATGTATATGATGAAATATAATTCAAAAATTATTCTTTGTTTTCTTGATTTTCAGACGAATAATTTTTCGTGTTAAATTGATATGCATGAATTAGGTTCCTTCTCATGTTTTATTGGGAATCCCACAAGGAAACGCAAACTGTACGCAGCAGCAGCCATTGTCGTTGACTCCCATGGGTGAAGCATGCTTGAGAATGGATCTAACTGCCATACACGAAATATTGGATAAGGCTGGGTACAAAGACGATGAAGGAATTGCTAACGAGGTTTTCTAAATAATAATTAAAAAAAAATTATGAGATCGTTATTTTTTTACGAGTTAAATTAATTAATTTCTTTTTTTTGGATATATGCAGCTATCGTTTCAAATGTGGACGAATCAAATGCAAGAGACATTGAATTCGAAGAAGCAAGGGGATGCTGCTTTTCGAGCCAAGGATTTCACAACAGCCATCGACTGCTACTCACAGGTAATACAGTTATTATGGATAATGTAATGTAATAATAATTGTGATTAATGAAGTAATAAATAATACGAGTTTGTTTATGATGACGAACAGTTTATCGAAGGCGGGACCATGGTGTCGCCAACTGTGTATGCTCGGAGATGCTTGTCTTATTTGATGAGTGAAATGCCAAATCAAGCTTTGGGAGATGCTATGCAAGCACTTGCTATTTCACCAGATTGGTCAACTGCTTTTCATCTTCAAGCAGCTTGTCTTTTTACACTTGGAATGGAAAATGATGCACACGAATCACTCAAAGAAGCTACAAACTTGGAAGCCAAACGAAGCCGAAACTAAATTAAAAAAAAAAATCAAAAAATAGAAAGAAGTGTATAGATTTCTCCTTTTCTTGATTCGATTATCGTGTATTTAGCCTTTTTACCCATTCCGTTTCGTGAAAAAAAAAAAAAAAAAAAAAGACGAACACAGAAGTACTTCGAATTGGTTTGGTAGGTTTCGTATTTCCAGAAGTTGTGAACTACAGCTCGATTTTCTTGAGCTTTTTGTGAGTTGTGGAATGAAAATTCATTTGATTTCTTGATATATATTTTCTTTTTTCTAGATTTTTCCATCTGTTCCACATTATACCAAAACATATTCTTCAACACTGTAGTGAGTACAACAAATTCAACAAATATAAGAAAAAGCTCTTTAAATACTCTCGAAAATAGTCGATAAGATAATAAATAGTACTACATTGAAAAAGATATTCCTATGCGACTTACAAGTATGCAAATAATACCCGTCGAGCTTCAATTTTTTATTTGCTAAAAAAATGAGCTTGTTAAGCCCAATACAACATAATCCATGTATACTCATTTCAAAGTCAATATAGCAAAAGTTACATCGGAGGTCGGTTGTTTCCCAGAAGTTGGCCGACTAAGTTAGTCACCTGCATTAAATATATGAAAACCGTCAAAAGGGCATGCAGGAAAAATTACCAAAAGACTTGTAGAAATCAATGAAATAAATATTTCTATGCTCTAGAAACGTTCGTAAAAGGGTATGGTCCACGCAATTTCTATTGGGAAGAAAATGATGTAATAGAAGTTGGATAACAAATAAGCTTCTTTATTACAAACCTGTAACTTTATTTCAGCTACATTTTATTCTTAAAACAAACATCATAGATAAATGAAACGAAACTTATAACGACGACAGGTGTTACTGCAACCACAGTACTTCTTTCTTCAAGAAGTTACCATCTTTAACTTCCACTACTGAATTCCACATTCACTAAATTAGTAACAGAGCCATGGAAATTAACACACGGTTAAATTTCAAAACTGCTTATAATGTTTGACTTCGAATGAATATAATTCTCCATGAAATTGTTGCACGTTTAATAAGTGGCAGCTACTTTCTAGTTCTATAACGACTACATCTTTGATTTTGAAATTGATGCGTTGAATAAGTAATTAAGAATTCACAAGGTTCGGTTCATTTCCTATATAAGACTTATGTTTTAAGCTCCTAAGAGAGAAAACTAACACTATACAAAACTAAAGGGCATATACGCGTGTAGAATACACTAATAGGTAATAAACGAACACCTGGATCGAAAGCCTATGACAATAGATATCAATAAGCTTATGAATACAAAGTGAATCGTAAAAGAACAAATACTCACCTGCCAATACTTTGAAACACAACGGTCAATGCAACTGTTTTCACCCATGTTCAACTCAGATTCCTTGTACCTGAAAGCATGACAATCTCACTTCCGTAAACGACTCACATAGATGACTCTAATTAATAGTCACACACACAAAAAAAAAACCATTTGTTATATGATACAAAGTAATATTTCTACAACTTAATAATCCAATTCAAGCTTCAACGAGAAACATAGGATCTGCAATTCTTACTTGTGCTCGACGCATTTGCTGAAACACGTGTGGGTAAGCCTGAATCAAATGAAGGAATCATCAGATAATTACACCAGGAAGAGCGGTGGAAAAAAAACTACTTCCGCAAATCGTAATTATTAAACAATTAGGAACTCCCAATTCAGGAAAAAAAAATAATTATATTTCCTAGTGAACAACAATCATAATTACAATCCAGCATTGAGCAAATACACTAACTAAACAGTATTAGACTAAAGCAAGAAAAAGTGAACAAAACAGCACATATGGAGCAATTAATTAAAAATAAATAAAAATCTGAAAACCTACTTGTTAAACATATCCACCCTATATTCCATCTCCTTCTCCATCATCCCAATAATCTGTGCACACACGAACAAAATAAATCAAAATTAAAATAAATATGAATCAAAAGCCCTAATTTCCGAAATCTCATTACACAGAATCCGCCCAATCTTTGTACTGTGAGAGATCATAGAAGAAAGTACCTGCTCTCGCTCAAAAGCGGATGGAACGGCGTTGTTTGCAGCCATTGGATGGATCTCGAAATGGAGAAACAGAGAAATTTAACAAATTAAAATTCAATTATTTTGAAGCCTAATAAATAAATGAGAATGAAAATCTGGATTGGCTTGAACAGTAGAAAAAGGTTTACTTAAACCCTAAATTGAGGCAGACGAAACCAAAGACGTCTACAAGCATAGATTTATGGTGTGGAAGGTCATAGCGTATTAGCGTGCGCCTTACTAGATCTACACCGTTCATTAGCGGTCCTACGTGGAAGGGAACTTCATCTACCTTTAAATGATGAATATGGGCTATATAATATTTGATAAGGGATTTTATTAAGACTCAAAATTGGGCTTTCATAAGAAATTAATTGGGCCTTATGCGCCTAAGTCCATCAAATTTCAATTTCGCACGCTTTCAATCATTGTATAAATTATGAAAATCAATTTCGCATGCTTTCAAATCATTGTATAATTAAAAGGTAAATTATGAAAACCTCCTTGGACTTGGGATAAATTACGAAAAATACCCCACCATCTATCCGTAATTACCAAAATTCCTCCGATGTTTGTTTTTATCTTACACCGACCCCCTTATGGTGTAAATTTTCACAGCATCTTTTTTATTCCAATTAATATTTCCCGATAAATGTCAATTCTACCTCTGCAAACCGAGCATTTCTTTATGCTATTTTTAAAAAGACAAAAATTCCCCTCAAATGGGTAATGGCATACTAAAAGGTGTGAAGTTGTTTATTTAAGAACAAGTAAAGATTTTGTGTCATAGCTCCATAACATAAAGAAATGTCAAGTCTGTAGAAGATTTCAAGAAAATCACACAAAAAGGGGGTCAATGTAAAATGAAAACAAACGTCGGGAAAATTTTGGTAATTGCGGATAAGTGTGGGTGTTTTCGTAATTTAACCTAAGTTCAGGGGTTTTAGTAATTTACCACAAATACACAGCTTATTTTGGAGTGGTTTCAGAGCCACTTAAAAGCGCCAAATCAGAAACGCTTATAGCTGCAGTATATAGAAACATTAATCTAACTTGTAATAATCAAATGGAGAAACATAGGATGCAAGCCTACGAATACTTATACAAGTACTTATCGAATTATATTTGCAATGCAATGCAAATCCGGCATCAATTTTTTTTTTTACAATTTTTTCCATCATCTTCTTTCTACGAGGAATGAATCGTACGAGAGAAATGCTTATGATGGGATATTGAAGTGGAAAAGCCAAGATATGACAAACGCAAAAACCATACAAGCCAGAAGAAAATTTAAAAACCGATGACCGTTTAAGCACGTCCGAGTTTCTGTGGCCGAGGGTGCAGGAGCTGAGGGTGTGCCTGCCCCCACAGTAGCACTACCACTCTCACCCCCTTGCTGTACAGCCTCGATATCATTGGGCCCCACAACATTACGCGCAACCGAGTTGCAAATTTCGCAAGTCCTGAAAACAAATTATTTCAATTACCTTGTAATATACATGAACTAGATAGCTTAGGCAAATTAATCGGGAAAAAAGACATCAAATGAAAGCAAAGAATCTACAGACAAGAAGTATTACTACATATGCTAAAGAAATGGATTTATTGCATATTGTGACATTAGACTTTGTCAATATCTGTTTCTCTTAACGGCTATCGACTTCATATTATCGACGTTTTTATCTTTTGCATACGAAAAAGCATAGTGATAAGAATAAAGGGCGATTTTTGCCGTATATAAGTCGGAGAAATACTATAAAACTTAGCATCAGAATATAGCTGTGATACCGACACTTAACCGAATTCCTTGAATTCAACATACAATAAAGTGATGATGATAACTTTGGAATCGAGGACCGGCAAACCATTAATCGGGGGAAATAGGATGTACCAAGTGGGGGGGGTCGAGTTTCCACTTTGATAAAGAAAGAGAATCTCAAGAATGCTAACAATTATTTCATTAGAAAGGAATAATCGGGTGTGCTTAAATCGAAATTAACGCAATTGCTCCACTGCTTTATTCTTCTGCTTTACTTTTTCACACTAATTATCTTCCATAATCACATTTCTTAATCTACATTCTCTTATCAGATAATCAACCAACTCACATATGTACTTTGACAAACCAAATGAATCAGCATTAACACTAGCATTTAAATGACGCAAAATCGACGAAAAACGGTAACTAAAAAACATTAAAAAAAAATCGCGAAAACATAAATAAAACTCACTTGTTTCCTTTGATTTTGAACCAAGTTTCGGCACAATGTTTGTGAGCAGCAGCTAAGTCATCTTTACAAGAACAACCCAATTCGATGGCGATACCGGAACCCGGGCTACTACTAACCAAACTCAAATGACAAATTCTACAATCTCTGTCAAAATTAGCCAAGCAGGCCTTAGTATTATTATTAGCATCACCATTTTCTAAATCAAGCACATAGTCAGAAGGATCAGCTGCAGAAGATGCTCTCCTAGATTCCTCCAGAATCTCGGAGCCGCCGCAGGCGAAGCCGTAGTCGTCGTAAGATCCGTCGCCGTCGACGGTGGAATAGAACTGGGAATTGCAGGACCCGTCATCAGCGTCGGAGAAGCAAACACTCTCCTCCTCCTCCTCCTCTTCGGCCGTGGAGCTGCCGCCGCCCATAGAACTCCGGCAGCCGCATTCCAAATCTATGTGGGACATTTCTAAAGCTGCCATTTTTTGGAAGAACCCCACCAGAAACAGATGCAAATTGTGAAAAAAAAAAAAAGCGTTCAAGACTGAAGATTTAAAGAACCCATTTTGTTTGTTGATTCAAAAAAAAAAAAAAAAAGAGAATCTTGGAAGAGCCCATGTGGTGAAATTAAAGAAATTGAATTATAATGTGGTTAGTTTGAAGACACCATGGTTGTTCTGCAAGTGAAAGTGACGCTTGGTGGGTTATATTCCAACAAGGAAAATACGGACACAGAGAAGAAAGTGTGTCCTCTAGTGTTTCGGTTGTGTGTGTGTGTGGAAATGGTGAGAGAAAAATGAAGTTGTGAGTTTAAGAAGGAAACAAACAAGAATTCTACAGCGAAAAAAAAAAACAGTAGTTAGTGGTGGATTTGTTTTGGGAACTCGAAGTGTGGTTCACCTAATCTTGACTTCGTTTTGTTTATAAAAAGATAAAATTTGAGACCTAGTTGTTATAGTAAAGATAATGCAATGTTTAACACGATTATTTAGTTAATTTTCTGCAAATGGTAAATTATGGCCACCGATTGAGGTAAACTGAAATTACGAAAAAAAGTGTTTCATATTTGGGTAGCTACAACTAAAACTTCAACTATGATTTATTTATTTGGTATTTCATATTTGGGTAACTACAACTAAAACTTCAACTATGATTTTTTCATCCGCAAACCATTGCGATATCAAATCTAGTGATATCTTCTAGATTATGTTGAATATTTTGCAGTATCAAATCTAATAAAATCTTCTAGATTATGTTAAATATTCTGCAGTTTGTACCAGTTTTACCCCATTTGAGCTCCACATTTTGAAATAAGATGATCATAAGATGTGTCTCTTGGATTATAAATTTATAATTCATCAGAAACTCCATTCTTTGACAAAACGAGTACAAACTATAGAACATTTCACGAAACCTAGAAAATTTTGTTGAATTTGACATAACGAGGGTGGACGTATAAGATGATCCATAGTTGATGAGTGATTGTAATTACTCAAACAAGAGGGATTTTTTGTAATTTGACATTAACTCAGGGATCGTGACTGTAATTTATCGTTTAAAAAAAATAATTATGACTAATTATTCGTCATTAACACCTTCAGTTTTTATTCCATGACTGACTTTGGTCTTTGCCACCTTTGCCACTTTACCAAGCTTATACGTCAAGTTTTAAGGGAAAAAAAAAACAATTATATTTATTTTGTTTCACACAATGAATTAGATAATGAAAATAATATAAATCAACGTCGTCAAGTTTTAATGAAATAATTCTGTAAACATGTCGTAAAATATCAAACAGAGTTGTATCCTTATTTTATCCAAAAGAAAAACCTCTGAGTTATTTAATGATAGACCTAATAATTTAGTATTGTGTATAATATATCCAATATGTAATTATTGAGTTCGAGAGATACATGTGATCCTGAATCATGGTCCACCCCAGAGACATGGGTAAATATAACATTTTTTTAGTAGCTCGTGAGAATTTACATTTTCTTTTACCCTTTTTAAAGAATATATATAAAAGGAAATATTGAATTTTATATAAAAATAAAATATTATTATTATTGTTATGAAAATAATAAAAAAAAATAATAATCAAAATGACAGTCATTTTGTGTTGCACACGCAAAGGGAGGAGGAGGAAGACACGAGAGGTGGTCCACCTGTGGTCAAATGGTGTGTCCACTGCTTTCACGCCGATATTTACTATTTCCAGATTCTCAGTGGTCCCACCCTCCCATTTTATACCCTTCATTTGTAAGTTTGTAATTAAAATTTAAAGGAAATAATTATTTATTATGGTGAATTAATTAAGTTCTTATTTTCTTTCCTAGATTCCCCAACACCAGAAAAAGTGAATTGTTTTAACTTTAATGGGTTCTCTTCTCCCTTACCACCAAAATAATAAATAAATAATTAGCAAAATTAAAATATTCTGCACTTTCCACCGTGTAAAATAATAATAATAATAATAATAATAATACATGAACAATTCAAGTTCACTCCAACATCGTACGTACCACACATTATTGTTTTTGTTGCTGAATGTAAGAAAAAGAACATCCCCCAAAACATGGTATTTGGAACAAACACTTGCTAATTTACACCTCAAAAGTCCCAAACAAAAGCCACCTAAAGATTGTGTTACATGTTATTCGGATTCTTTAATTTTCTTTAAATAATTATATTTTCTACTCACCAAAAGCAAATAATATGTTTATGCTCAATTTAAATTTATTTACCAGCCAAACTAGTAATTAGCAACTTTGTCTGCACATGAGGTGTCAGTTATACACAAGTAGGGTCATGAGTAAAGCATTAGAACATGCATGTTGTGTGTATGAATGAATACTGAATAGAGTTTATCCCATTTTCAACATTTCAAAAGGGGGGAGCCAAACAGAGCCCAGAGATGTGACTCTTCATTCATATTATTACTACCATCACTGCTTATCTTTTTTTTGTCCTAACTATTTCCCTCCTCTTTTTCTCTGTGGAGTAATAATCATTTCTATTTTTTCCAATAAGAACTCATCATACACAATACAGCACGCTTCATTCATCATACTTTTTAACCACCCAAAGATTACTGCTCTAATTCTCCATGATTAAACATCGAGTGGTCAACTATAAAGCAGATACACATAAACATAGGTGCAAGACAATCTTAATCCAATCAAATATAAGCTTAACCTCAGTTAATTTCAAACACATTGCAATAAACATGGATCACAAAACCTACTAATCTACGATCCTTAAATACTACGACTTTCCTATCCCAATTCAGACTCAAACGGGCATTTAATAACACATTGACTAGTTAGAAGAATGTAATCAAAGAAAAAAATGAAACTTACATCAGACGAGAACGAACCTGGAGAAAATTGAAATGATCGTCAGAAGAAATTGATATATAAATAAATCTCGAACTTCGTAACACGCTGCTGGCAGTAGCACAAACAACCATCGCCCGATTTCTGGTCCAGACCGTTGAAAGTGCCGCAAATTCAGCTATCTTTTATCATCACAAATTAGTCGCTTCAGTCAATAATTAGCAACATAGATATCTAATCACCGCAAGATTCAAATCCACAAGTAAATAAAGATTTCAGGAGCAGAATCATCTCAATTTCTTTCGATTCGTAAACAGCTGCTCACATCTTACTCAATCGCTCCCAACTTCATTATGTGCTAGTAATACAGGTTGCCTAATCATTGGGGTTGATATCAACTCGTTCTTTCCCATATCGGAGCTCGAATTCTCGTTCTCTCCACTGTCTTCAAAATGCCCCGTTTGTTGACTGCTACACGATAACCCACTAGCCATATTCTCCATTGCTTTAATGGTGCTGCTTTCAAGCCCACTCTTAGACCAAGCAACGTTGCTTATATCCGCTGCTAATGCAGCCAAATCATGGCTTGTGAAGGATGGAGGTGTCGTATAGTCGATAAATTCAGGGCCCAACAATGAGGTCACCCCACCGGGATTCTCACAGCAACCATGGCCACATCTGTGAGGGACCAATATATCACCGACTAATTGTTCTAGCGATTTAGATTTGCAAGTTCCCACTTCGGAATTCGAGGTTTGGAGAAAGGGCAACCTAGGAGATGGAGACACGTTTTCTGCTCCATCCACGGAATTGTTATAAACGTTAAACGCACTAATACGAGCAACAGGACGAAACAGAGGAGGAGGGGGTATCGATTTATCGTTGAGTTGAACTTGTGATTGAGCTTTTTCTTCATTGTCTTCTATTAGTTCAAAAGAGCTGGTGGCATCTTTTCCTTCATCTTTTCCTTCATAGGACCTGACAGAATTTGCATCTCCACACGATGGTGTTTCTTCGGAATCCGCCTTTGATTTTTCGAAACTTGTATCTTCGACCATATTGGTGGATTCCAACATAGGTATAGGTTTACCAATCCCCATGCACCGACGCCTCAATGTGGAATTCCAGTGGTTCTTGATTGCATTGTCTGTTCTACCGGGCATTAGCCTTGCTATTGATGCCCATCTGTTTCCATGGATAGCGTGAGCTTGAAGTATCATACGATCTTCTTCATCTGCAACAATTCGAGTTTCAATTAGCCATGAGAAAATAGATAAAAAAAAAAAAATTGAAGTACTTTTCCTCTATCAGAACCCTAGAACTGAAAAGGAAACTCGTGCGTATCGAGCATGTTATAACGGTCGGAGATGGTTGTGCAGCAGACAATCGACTGTGCATACTTGAAGCAATACAAGTCAAGTATACAATTGGGCTAGTGGAATTTGAATTGAAATATATTTTTTAAAACGAATAGAAAATACTATACTTCTCATTCTTAGTCTTCAATTCAATGGTAGGTCAACATGTTCCATTGTCAAGTTAACCTAAAGAGAAAGGGGGCGCAATTGCCGCGCTAAATTTTCACCCAAAGGAAAATAATAGACTCCTAAACGACTAGAAAATTGACAATAATAGCAAAACAGGAATCCATATAGCGAATTAGACAAATTTAATTCAGAATTTAACGCGTCGGAGGATGTAAAAATTACCGGTGAAGGGTTTGCGTTTAACGGCGGGATCGAGCTGATTACACCAGCGGAGGCGGCACGATTTTCCCGATCGGCCAGGAATTCCTCGTGCTATGAGACTCCAATTCCTAGCCCCGAAGTTACTCACGAGTTGACTCAGCATCGCGTCCTCATCCGGCGACCAGGGTCCTTTAACCCGGTCGAGTGATCTCTTGCTCGCCCGACCGCCGCCGCCACCGAGCACCACCAAGGCGTCTTCTTCTCCGCCGCCGCCGGCGTGGGCGTGCATTTCTACCGGTGCCTGAGTGTCAATTTCCATAAATTAAAATAATTTACCGCCTCTTCTGAATTGGAATTCCTGAGAGGTTTTTTCGTTACTGTTTTGACTGAAACTGCTGACGTGAACACAGACTCGTACATAGGGCATATATACTTCCGGGGAGTGAATGAATTTATTTTTACTCCATTATTTATTTACCTACGGTAAGTTTTCTGCTCTCTGCTATTAGAAACGGCTTATTGGAAACGCGACTCTACCCTAATCAATAGAATCGTACAAGTGATCGGGCCTATAATGATTGGGCCCGAATGAAACATTTATATGGGCTGCACTATTAATTGTTCATCCGATTTCTCGTTGGCCGGCCCGCTAAATGTATTGTTAACTCTTGGCCCAAATCTGTTATTGGCTGATCATAATAATCATCTTTTCTTTTTTATTATTATTATTTCAGAATTATATAACCGCTGTATTAATAATTAGGGCTCGTTTGGTTACCGCTATAAGGTGCTACTGACTAAATAGTAGAGGCTAATAATATGTCCGGTTGATAAGATTCACACTTTTCCAAACCCGCTACTAAAATCAAAGTTGATGCATTGTCATTTGGACGTGCACTTGCCTTGGGGTTTGGCTACGGCTTTTGTTGTCGAAAATGGGCCGCCGTCGACTACGCTGCCTCCGCCGCCTCCGGATTTTCCTAAATGTTAATATTAACTACTGGAAAATTAATTAATATATAGTCTTTTTGGGGAATTGTGATTTAATTATTTTGTATGTTCCAATTTTTTCGTATATGTAGCTTGATTTACCTGTTCTTTGGACTTGTTTTTAGCAGTCATGTACCATAATAATTCTCAGTCAAAACTGTTCAATTTCTCACAATTTAAGCAATAAAATAAATGTGTGTTTTTAATTATTTTTCTTGTGAATAATTAAACGCCGTACATATTTTTTTAATTGTTTTTTATTTACATTTAACTATTAACACGTGAAAATTAGAGAGAAGTGTGATAAGTTTGTTAGAATATTATTTTTTTTAATTAATTGGTTGTCCAAATAAATATGGGTCTTTCTAGGGTGAGATCCCATGTTCTAAACTTTTATGAGATACCCCTTTATATTGCGCCACGTGTCCCAGCAAAAAAAACCTATTTTTTCTCCATTTATATATTGTCGCAAATACCCTTTTTACAATTATTATTTAAAAAAATCAGCAATTATAAATTATTAATGAAATGTCAATTTTACCCTCTCTATTTTAATGCAATTTTAAATACATATTTATTGCTGAATTAAAATTTATAACGTCAATTATATCATTATTCGTAAAAATCATTAAACCACCCATCCAAAATTGCATCAACCTAAATTCGAACCTGTGACCATCTGAAAACATACAAGAATACTTACCATTAACACACAACACATAATTGACAATAAACTAACAATACGGATATATATCACAGAGCTACAATTTATAATGGTTATAAAACTTATATAAATAATGTTAAATAAATTATTAATTCTCATATAATTATTATTATTATATATTAAAAATATCTCATACTAACAAATATTTATATAATATAATTTAAAAATCTAAGGAAATGTTGTTCAACTCGTGTAAGTTAAAAATTAATTTCGAAAGCATTTGAAGTTTGAATTGAATCGTAAATTGTAAGATTTAATTAAATCGTAATATTTGAATCAATTAAACTCATGTGTTTTCAATTCAAAAACAATATTCAAAGATTTGATCGATTAAGCTCAACTCATTTCAATTCGTAGACAATATTCAAATATTTGAATCGGTTAAACTCAATAATTTACAATAGCATATTAATCAATCTGTGTATAGTTAAAGTTTAGTAACCTTTTTTTATTGAATTTTATTATAAAAAATAATAAAATTTAATTGGTAAAAATCGTAAGATTTAATCGGTTCATGGTTAGATTAAATCTTACGATTTACGATCTGATTCTTACGATTTTACGAATTAAATTATTATTTTGTTGTTAAAATTGAATTAAAAGGATAGTAGACTTTAATTATAAATAGTTAACTCGATTAATACGTTCTTGTCAGTGGTTGAACTTAATCGATTCAAATTTTTGAATAATATTTACAAATTAAAAGGATTTGCGCTTAATTTATTCAAATCATACGCTTTAATTAATCTTATAATTTGATTCTTGCGTAATTTAGGAATTATTTTTTTATGATAAGATTGAATTAAAAATGTATTACACTTTAATTAATAATAGTTAATTTGATTAAGACGTTCTTGTCAATAGTTGAGCGCGCTAATGAATCGATTCAAATATTTGAATAATGTTTACGAATTGAAAGGACTTGAGCTTAATTGGTTCAAATATTACGCTTTGATAAAATATTTTGATTTACGATTAGGTTCTTACATGTGTTAGGAATTAAATATATTATTTTTATGACAAAATTGAATTAAAAAGATATTACACATTACTTATAAATAGTTAAATCAATTTTGTAACATGTTATGTCAATAGTTAAGCAACTGATTCAAATATTTGAATAATGTTTACTAATTGCAAGGGTTTGTACTTCATCGATTCAAATCTTACTAGTTAATTAAATTCAATATTAAAAGAAAATTCACAATATAGTATTTGTAGTATATAATTTTATTTTAAAGTAAGAAAACTACTAATTGGAATGAGTTATAATTTTTTTCTTCTTCTAAATAAACATATTATTTTATTTTTTATTTGGATTTGCCACACTATCGATTAAATAACATAAGTGAGTTTGAATTAAGTTATGCATTTTTTTTATTTAATTGAGCATTCTTTACATTTTTAAATTGAGGATTTTATTAATACTTCTAATATTTAATGATAGATGTTTGGCATATTGAACTGCAATTCTTTATATTTTTCAAACTTTATTTTATTAAATTTGTTAATAATTTATTTAATTCGGGTTTTCGGGTTTCGGGTTTTCGAGTTTCGGGTTTCGGGTTTTACCATTTAATAATAATGAATGTTGCAATTAATATTTGCATTAACAGTATTTATACAATTATGGTTAATTATTTTATAATAAGTTAATGTGCTTGGATGGTTAGGAGTGATAAATGTATTAAAAGGTCACAAGTTCGATTTCTAATGAATACATTTTTTTCGATTATTTATCAAATAAAACTCAGTCACAATGAATTTAAATTAATTATTTAATTAAAATATAGTAGGGTGTAAATTAGACAATTCCATGTTAATCAATTTTATATTAATTTAATAAAAAAATAATAGAAGGATAATTTGGTAAAGTACTTCATTTTTTAGAACATAAGACAAACCCAATAAATATTACTAATATACAATTCATTATTTGTGACGTTAGAAAATCTTAACAAACTAATACAATACATTACAAAGTCCACACGCCTTAAATTTGGAATTGATCAACGAGTCACGCATTGTGTTATTTACTTGTAATAAAAATAGATATATAAAAATAGATTATCGACTGATTTACGATGATAGTTAGATCGACAATTCAATAAGCATAGATCGAAAATCGTAGGGAGTAATGTTTATTGTAAGAAAAAAATATATGGATTGAATGTCACACATACACAACTCTCGAATCGAGAGCCGAAAACCCGAATCAAAACCCGGTCTAAAACAAACTACGTACCACAAATGATTCCCTTTTGAACGATGATATGAAAATCTCAATAGTAGTACAATGAATTACGAGTTTAAAATTGCATTTTTTATAATAATAATAATATAATAAAAAATTTAGAGAGATGCAGGGGCGTAAGCCGGAGCGTGAACAAGGTCATCAGCAGCCACCGGACCAGGGGCGGCGCCGCCACCGCTGCTCAGAAGCTCCAGCATGGCGCGGTGTGGGTTCGACTTCTGCTTCTGACAGAGAGCTGGCAAATACACTCCTATAATAATAAAATACACAAATTTCAAACCACTTAATTAAAAACCCTAATTCCCAAAATTAAGCATTTAATTTAATTAGCCATGCAGTAATAGGATTAATTAATTGATTAATTAATAAAAAACTGACCTTCACCAGCGGCGAGGTTGAAATAAAGGTCGACGATGTTAGGGCAGTTCTGGTAGCATGCGGGGGAGCAGAGACGGGGGGTGAAATCCGCCGTGAGGAAGGCGTCGGAGGATATTCCGACGAATCCGCGGTCAACGCCGCAGGCGTTGACGCACTCGTCGGTCTCGATGTAACCCGACAATCTCTCCACAACAACCTCGGATGTCTTACACGTGTAATCTAGGGTCCCACGCTCGTCGGAAAAGTTCTCCAACACGCACCTTTTCCCCGACGAAGCAATCGCAAACGAACACCTGTTCGCCGGCAAATCCTCGCAGATCAACTCCGCTGTATATCCACAATTAATTAATTAAAATATTCAAATCTTGCATGCAGACCAGAATAATAATAATAATTAATTAATTAAGAAAAAAAAAAAGTACGTACCGAGAATTCCTTGAACAAAGAGAGAGGAAGCGAAGAATAGAATCAATGATGATTTCATTGAAGAAGCCATAAAAATATATTCTTTACTCTCGATGTTTGTTTTTGCAGCCCCTTTTTTTGTTGTGAATTAAAACTTTTTTTTTTTGTTTTGATGATATGAAAAACGAAATTGATAATTCAGCTAAATGGGGTTTGATGAGAAAATGGTGAATGGGGATCTTCTTTATATAAGGTGATCAAATCTAGAGAGAGAGAGAAGAGAGAGAGTCAAAGTGAGATTAAATTTATGATTAAATAAAAATAAAAAATAAAGGAATTGACAAATTCTCTGAAATTAATTGGGAAGCACCTAGATCGGTGGTTGCTCGAGGGTTAGTAATGGAATTTGGTGGAGCCCACGCGTAATATTTTTACTATTTTTTTAATTTATATTTTTGTGTGTGGAAAAAAAGATTGAGTTGATTATTATTTATTATTATTAGAAAAATGGCGTTTGGTTTGGGGTTTGAAGAATAACAAATTGCAAAGACGTGTTAGGGCGTCTATACGCATGAAGTTTCTGATGATTGGAAGCTTCGAATTTTGAACTAGTCCAAATTAAAGACTTGTTTTTTTTGTTCTTTTCGTGACAAAATAGCTAACTGGAAAGTACTCCTAATTTATTTTTTCTTTTTTTATTTTTTTATTTTTATGTAATAGAAAAATTACTTTGATTTTAGATTGTAATTGTAAAATGAAAAAATACACTGAAGATTAGTGCGTTCTCCACTTTAAATGATATATTTCTTATTTATAATTATAATCATGATTGTTGTTCAATATTTTATTAGAAATTAAGTATTTTATAAATTATAAAACTTATTTAATTGGAATATTTTAAGAATTTTTATTTTATTTTTTTAAAATGAAAGATTGGAAAAAAACGCGTTCTTGATTTATCAAGCGACAATCGTGGAGCATAGTTGATGTATGTATATTTTTCAATGAAGAGGACACTAATGATTTGATAATAATTAATTACTCAACATTGATTTATGTATTTTTTTTTTAATGTGTGTAATGTGGAATAAATATGGAACTATAGTGTTAATTAAACGAGATTTACGTAATCACAATAACTTGAAATTGGAATTATTAGTGGATGTGCCTAACTAATTTTATTATGTTGACAAATGGCGCAAGTGAACCTTTAATTGAGACAGGGCGGCCATTACCACTCGTATACACACGTCTACATTGGTGTGTAGATCAATGGTAAGAAATTACCTGATGTTTCACCGGATGTAACACGAAATAACCTAAAAAAATATGGATGTCGCATTTACCAGTTCAATTTTTGTATTGCCGGAACAAATTTTTCATTAGTTATCTAAAGGACAAATTCTACTTTCCCCATTATACTTTGGGTCAGTATCACTTTACCCTCTTCTACGCTCGATTGCATTGATTTGCCCCCGTGCATTTGAAAAATTGTCTCAATAACATCGTTTGATCTAAAATATGAAATTACAAAAACATCACCCTTCCCAGTTTAAATAATTATTAAAAAAAATCAAGACAACGAGAAAGCATAGTCCACGACGACAACCACAATTTCTTTTTATTTTTTATTTTTTTTATAATTATTTAAACTGGGATGAGTGGTTTTTTTGTCATTTTCAAACCTAAGACCAAACGGTATCAAAAGTCAAAGGTCTGGAAACTAAGGTCGAGGGCTACATTGAAAAAAAAAATCAAGTGCACGGGGACAAATTAATACAAGCGAAAGTAGAAGGGGGTAAAATGATATCGAACCAAAGTAAAGGGGGAAAGTTGAATTTACCATTATCTAAATTAATTCGGAATTAAGTCGGTTTACTTTTAATTCACCGAGCCCAAATTCAGTCAAGTCCAGAGAATTAAAGCCCAAATGTTAGTAATAATATAGTAATTGGGCCCGAAATTACGGCCCGTAAAATCTATCCTGTTTGAGAAATGTGTAGACGAGGATAAGCGGGACCCACATCAAGAAACTGAATCCTTACCAGCCTTTCAATTCCTCCAATTACAATCTGAAACAAAATTCAAACAAATAAATCAAAAAAAATAAAATATCAAGCATGGCCAGTCAGAAATCGGCAAATTATCAAGAACCCAAAAAAAGCTAAAAAAAAAAAAAAGAAAAGCTAAAAAAGAAGTAGCGATGGTAGCTGCTTCAGCCACAACGCCGGCGTCCCATCTTCTCTTCTCCAGCTCCCAAGCCATCTCCCGCTTCTCCCCGTTCCACACTCTCTCGTCCTCATGCCCCACCGCCGCCGCAATCAGCGGCGCCGCCGCCAGGCGGAGGAACTCGGCGGCCGGAAGCGGAGGAGTGCGGTGCATGGCCGTGGCGGAGGGGGCGGCGACCAGGAAGAGGAGCGGGTACGAGATTCAGACACTGACTAACTGGCTGCTGAAGCAAGAACAGGCGGGAACCATCGACGCTGAGCTTACCATAGTTCTTTCGAGTATTTCAATGGCGTGCAAACAGATTGGCTCACTTGTTCAGAGAGCTGGGATTTCTAACCTAACTGGTGTTCATGGTGCTGTAAATATTCAGGGAGAGGATCAGAAGAAGCTTGATGTTGTCTCCAACGAGGTTTGCAACACTGTTATTAATCTTACTCAGATACTGTAATAACAACTGATAAAAGTAGTTTATAAGTACAGCAGAATATATAGGCATATTTATTTGCGATGGGGCCCTAATTTAATTCAAGATTCCACTACCCATTTGGCTGTTACCATTATATTGTCAGATTTTAGCTTAATTAATGGTGATTTAGTAAGAAAAAATTCAATCTTTTGCGTAAAAATTGAGTCTTTACAAGTTATGTGGGAAAATTGGATTAATCAACTATTGGGTTTTATGTTTTTTTTTTCCTGAATAAAATATTGTGAAATGTGTAGGTTTTCTCTAATTGCCTGAGGTCGAGTGGAAGAACAGGGATCATAGCATCAGAGGAGGAGGATGTTCCGGTGGCGGTGGAAGAAAGTTACTCCGGTAACTACATTGTCGTTTTCGACCCTCTCGATGGATCATCCAACATTGATGCAGCTGTCTCAACTGGCTCCATTTTCGGCATATACAGCCCTAATGACGAATGCTTAGCCGACATTGAAGCCGATGCCACAGTAAATAAAATTAAATAAAAATCTCCCACTTTGCACACTATTTCTATTCTAAAAATTGAATCTTTAAGACAACCAACCTCGTATTTTATTTTGCAGCTCGACAGCGTGGTACAACGGTGCGTGGTGAACGTTTGCCAGCCAGGAAACAACCTTCTTGCAGCTGGCTACTGCATGTACTCGAGCTCGATCATATTCGTCCTCACTATAGGCAAAGGGGTTTTCTCGTTCACATTAGATCCCATGTTCGGAGAGTTCGTCCTTACGCAGGAGAATATTCAGATACCTAAATCGGGAAAGATCTACTCGTTTAACGAAGGGAATTACCAAATGTGGGACGATAAATTGAAGAAGTACATTGATTCTCTTAAGGACCCTGGTCCTAGCGGTAAGCCGTACTCTGCTAGATACATTGGAAGTTTGGTGGGCGATTTCCATAGAACACTTTTGTACGGTGGAATTTACGGTTACCCGAAGGATTTAAATAGTAAGAATGGGAAATTGAGGCTTTTGTACGAGTGTGCTCCGATGAGCTTTATTGTGGAGCAAGCTGGTGGGAAAGGGTCCGATGGGCATGCGAGAGTTCTCGATATTCAGCCGACCGAGGTTTGTATTTCGTGATGTGTTTGTGGAAAATTTGAGTGTGTTTTGGGGGTTTGAGTTTGATTTTTGTGCTTGTGTTTGTGTGCAGGTGCATCAGAGAATTCCTTTGTACATTGGAAGTGTGGATGAGGTGGAGAAATTAGAGAAGTATTTAGCTTGAAAAAACATATTGTAAATGTGGATAAAGATTCAATTTTTGATGAACATGCTTTGGTTCTTAAGTTAATTCTTTTTCTACAAGTGAAATTTGTACTATGAATCATGTAATGTTTGGGAAATCAAAGGAATCAATGGTTCAAAAGGTGATTAATTATTCATTTATGCTCGGGTTTTTTTCTCTCTTTATTACTTCATTAATCTACTCAAAGGCTAAATTACGGTCGTCCTGAGATAAGATTAAATTACAAAAACCCCTCATGCTTGAGTAATTTTGCAATCACCCTCAACTATGAATTTTATTATACGACCATCTTTGTGGTATCAAATTTAGTGGAATATTCTAGATTATGTGGAATATTCTCCAATTTGTACTTGTTTTATCACATTCGAGCTCCACATTTTTAAACAAGATGATCGTAAGATGTGTCTCTTGATTTGTAAATACCAGATTGTGATGTATCAGAAACTACATTTTTGCATAAAATAAGTACAAACTAGAGAACATTTCACCGAATTTAAAAAATTTTGTTGAATTTAACAACATAAGAGTTGAAATGTAAGAACATTTATAGTTAAGGAATGGGCTTAATTCCGCTTTGCACCCTTGAAATATACCATTTTGGCACTTTGCACCCTCGAAAAATAATAATAGCACTTTGCACACTCAAAACACAATAAATCATTCACAATGCACCCTCAATTGAATAATAAAGGCAATTTCATTTTTCATTGGTGTTTTTATTTTCCGGGTACAAAATAAAAAAAAAATTTGTTATTTTCTTGAACTTCAAACTTAATTTCGAGCGGACAAAGTGCGAAAAAATAAAAATTACACTGGATTATTAAAAAAAAACTACATTTTCTTACAAAAGAAAAATAAAAAATAAGCTTTTATCACTAAATTATTCGATTAATGGATCTTTTATGTAACTGTTTAAAAATATTAGGTGAAAATATTTAGAAGGAAATATGATTTTCAGATAACTTGATAACGGAATAGCTTAATGATTTTTTTTCGTAAAATATTTTATTTTGATAAAAAAATATAATTTTTAAATATGTTGATGAAATGTATTTTTATTCTTAAACTTTATAGTTTCAAAATGATTGATGAATAAAACAAATATTTGACATTTGGCGTTCTAAAAAAACTAGTACTTCACCCGTGCGTTGCACGGGGAATTCATCATAAAAATAAATATTTAATTTTAAAAAGTTCTCGGAATAGTAAGATCAATGCGCAATACAAAGTTTAAAAAAAAAATTATTTCATGTAGATAACAAATTCAGCCAAAATAAGTGAAAAAAGTTAAATACCGAAGGTTTAATTTCCGTGTATAAAAGGCGAGTACATCGTTACCATTACCATTACTATTATCATTACCATTACCAATACCAATACCAATACCAACACCAATACCAACACCGTTACCGTTACCATTACCATTATCATTGCTATTATCATTACGATACCATTACTGATATAGATACCGATACAAATAACGATACTCATATTTGATTGATGAATAAAACAAATATTTGACATTTGGCGTTCTAAAAAAATATCACTAAAAATATTAAATTTATATTTTTTAGCTTTAAAAATTCATTTGGGGTGCATTATGCATGATTTATTGTATTTCGAGGGTGTAAAGTGCTACTAATTTATTTCGAGGGTGCAAAGTGCCAAAATGGTATATTTCAAGGGTGCAAAGTGGAATTAAGCCTTAAGGAATGGTTCTAATTACTCAAACATGAGAGATTTTTCGTAAATTTAACCATACTTCAGAGGTTGACAGTAATTTACCCAATTTAAAAAGGGAGGGGTGAATATGAATAAAGTACAAATTCATTCAGACAAAATCAAAAGTAATTTCAATCTTCCCACCATTAACCAATCATGTTCACACAATTGGCAAAGATAAGCACCTCCAATCATTCACACACACACAGTGAGATCACAAACAGAAAAAATGGCCGAAGCAGTTCCCACATTCCGGTGGAACAACAACCTCCGCTCAGCCTCCGCCTCACCCACTCTTTCCAACTCCCGCCTCTCTCCTCCCCATCTCCGCCGCCGCCTACACGGCGGCACACAACCAAATCCCAGAAGCAGTTCCCATCCCAGAATAAGCTGCACCGCCGTCGAAATCGGCGGCGCCGCCCCCGCCCTAACCCCGGCGAAAATCAAGAAAAACAGATACCAAATCGAAAACCTAACAACATGGCTACTGAAGCAAGAACAATCAGGCCACATAGACGCAGAGCTGACAATAGTACTATCCAGCATTTCATTAGCCTGCAAACAAATAGCTTCTCTTCTCCAAAGATCCAGCATCATCAATCTCACCGGAGCTCACGGCACAATCAACATCCAAGGCGAACACCAGAAAAAACTCGACGTCATTTCCAATGAGGTTTTCTTTCAACCATTAATTGATCTTTGTATTTGATGAGGTGAATTATTTAGTAATGTTTGTATATTGTATGTTTCAGTTGTTCTGCGACTGTCTGAGATCGAGTGGCAGAACCGGGATTATAGCATCGGAGGAAGAGGATGTACCGGTTGCCGTCGAAGAGACTTATTCCGGAAACTACATTGTAGTGTTCGACCCCGTTGATGGCTCCGCTAATATAGACACTAGCTTAACCACCGGATCGATTTTCGGTATTTACGGCCCTGATAAGCAATGCATCTTCGACTTAGACGATGATTCCACCGTAAATTCCTTTATTTTAAACGATTGTATAAGCCTAACTTATCTACACTTTTATAATGTGTTTTGTATTTTTTTTTCTTGAAAAAAAAACAGCTCGATCAAGCAGAAGAAAAGTGCATAGTGAGTGTTTGTCAGCCGGGAAGCAACTTACTGGCGGCAGGCTATTGCCTATATTCGAGTTCGGTGGTGTTCACACTTTCGATAGGGAGAGGAGTGTATGCGTTCACATTGGATCCGACTTACGGAGAATTTGTTCTTACGCATGAAAACATCAAGATTCCGAATTCCAACAGAATATACTCTTTCAACGAAGGTAATTATGATTTGTTTGATGAGAAGTTGAAGAAGTACTTGGATGACTTGAGAAAACCGGGGCCGAATGGGAAGCCTTATTCAGGCCGGTACATAGGTTGTCTAGTGGGTGAGATTCATCGAATGTTGCTTGTTGGGGGTATTTATGGAAATCCGGACAATAAAAATAGCAAGAATGGGAATTTGAGGCTGTTGTATGAATGTGCACCTATGAGCTATTTGATAGAGCAAGCTGGTGGGAAGTCAATTGATCGACAAGGGCGACGAATACTCGATATTAAACCGACCGAGGTAAATTAAATAACATATAAGGAATATTTAAGGATTTTTTTTTTTAAATTAAAAAATAAAATCATGATTCTGTTTTGTGCAGGTTCATCAGCGTACTCCGATATTCGTTGGAAGCCCAGATGAAGTCGAGAAACTAGAGAAGTATTTATTTGAATAGTAGCACAAAATATTTGTGGATTCATTCATTTAATTAAGAATTTAACAAAATTCGTCGAAGATTGTTTTCCTATACACCATTGTTAAAACCTCAGTAGAGTGGGAACATGAGAAATATGAATGTAAGTATAATCAAATACTAAGTAAGAATGTCAGGTTAAGACAATAGTTTCCTTCAGTTAATTTCTATTGGACGGGTTCTCCAGACCCGAATTGCCTCGTGTTTTTAACTGCAAACGAAGCAAATATCTACGTCAGATAAAAGTTATGGATTGTAACGTAAATAATAAATTTAGTCGAGCCTAATTCAGATGGAGAAATTTACCAGGACTGACAATTCTAATACGTTTTGTGACAGATCGCATAGCTGCAACAGTATCTGTTCCTGCTCACATACAATCGGATCACTAAATTAAACTTAGATGTTTCATAGCAGAAACAAAAAGAAAAAAAAAAGAAGAAAAAAAAAAAAGCAAGGCTGAAGTTTTTCAAGTTCTTACCGACAAAACTCGTGTCTTTCTCACTACGATATTCTGAAATGGTGGATGTAAACTCCGATGTAACTTGTCTAGTACCCGTTTCAACGTTTTCGGAAGTAAGCGGTGACCTGAAATAACCACGTAGATTAGATTATTTATATATATATGAAAAAAAAACAATGAGGAATATTCATGTAAACGACAGTGCAATTACGTACCCTGAATGAGAATCTGGAGAAGAATCATCAAGTGTTTCGTTCGAAGATAAATCGAGTCCATCACTTCCTAAATCAAAGTTGTATAGAAACTCTGAAAGGTTGAAATCCACACCCAAAGCATCCAAATTAGGAAAATCCAAACCAAGAATATCCCCTTCTTTTTCCGATTCAGAAGTAGAGGTATTACCCTCCGGTGTTTGGTTCTCTGGAATCACCGGCATTTCACTAGTGCCAAAATCGAGCCTTCCCTTAACGTGTTCCTTCACATTAGACCTCTTCGAGTTGGTTTTCAGCGGTGAGCAAGTTAACGTGTGATTCTTCTCTATCGAGTAATAAGATATTTGCTTGTTGGGGCTAACACGGATAGTCTCCGAAGAGATAATTGTGCGGTTCGAAGATGTGATTGTTTGAGGAGTGGTTTCTTTACTGGAAGTAGCAGTTGAATGATTTTCTAACGGGGAAGTTGACTTTTCAGCTTGAGAAGAAGATGCTCGTGGGGGTGTTTTGGGGAAAGACGAATTAGATGGAGGAGATGGAGTTTCTTGATTGAACAGACACTTAGCCACATTGTTACATCCTTGTACTGGCGAATTGCTTCGAGCATTATCACAAGCAGACGACTGAGCCGCAGAAGTTATCACTGATTTTTGTTGGTTTTCTTCTGAGTTAACATCTGCGATGACACCGTGCAACAAATCAGCACCAACCAATCACAAGCATCACACTTGAACTAAAAATAAAATAAAAAAACACAATATATATACCTTTGGATTGCGTGCTTCTGCGAGATTTCTTGGAAGGGGCAGGACCTTCTGAGACACACTTGGATTGTTTTCTCTTTGTTGTGTTATGATACATAACAGGCGTCGAGAAATCGACCGGATGTTTTCGATTATTGGAGGGCCTGGATGTAGACATCATAGCTGGGGTGTTGTACATGGGATTGTAGCCTGAAGAACAACACAGTTTTTGAGATTAGTGATAAATAAATTGTCAATTACAGGAAGAAAAAAAACATGAATGGTGTACAATTAGTCTATTAACTGGAAAATTTGATCCAATTTAAGAAGAACATAAGCCAATTTTGATATCCAAATTAATCAGATCTAAGTCAACTAAGAAGAAAAATTAGGGCAAAATTGCTACCTGCGGGCCCAACAACTGTAGCTTCAGCCAGGGAAGACATAGGCGCAGATCCAACAGGCGGCGGAGGCAGCGGCAGGGGAGGGGTGAAAACGCCACTTCCGCCGGAATTATAGGCGTTCATGACACCCTGCATGCCGCTAAGCAAATTCTGCACCCGGAGATTTTCCTGTTCCAAACGACACCGTTCCTGGTCAACCCACACCTTCGTCTCTTTCAGCGTGATGTACTCTTCCAAAATCGCCCCCAAACTCAACAAACTCTTCGGAGCCTACAAAAAAACATCCATAAATCAAACGAATTCGACCACAGATTTTCAGCTGAAAAAAAATAAACATAATACTACGAAATTACCTCCTGAACGGGCGATTTGGAAATCAGATCTGACGCTTCGGAGCGGAAAGCGGTGCGCGTTTGGGCGTAACGATTGTCGGAAAGGTAACGATCGACGATGAACGCAATCTGAACAGGGGTTACCTTACCTTTGCCCACGAATTCCTGTTTCTTAGATCTGCTTTGCTTAACCATTTTCCCCTTTTCCACCTGTTTTCCCATCGGCCGCCGGAGAATAAAATGCAGATGCGAGATTGGGATAGAGTGAAAAAATGGGAGAGACGGTGTGTTGAATAGTGTGAAAGAGGGAATAGAAAAAACGAAGGAGGGAGAAGAGTACGCGGGAGCATTTCAAATTTTTTGGAGGTAAGCTTTGCTCCATTGTTCGTTCAGCTATTTTTAGCGGGTGATTTTTGGGGTTAACTTTTTTTACTTTCCCTCCAAAATTAATTATTTGGATCCACAATCGGATTCGAATTGTATTCATTCTGACCAAATATTTCAACTTTTTAATATTGAATATTTTTCTTTTTACTATTTAATATTGTTATTTGGAAAAAAATCTCAACAAGCAATAAATTTTGATTTTTTTGGAAATCTTATAATATTAATAATTTTGATACTATTTTTATTAATTTTCTGGTAAAAAATTCAAAACATTTTTTACCTAATACAAGTTGTAGTGTATACGTATATATTTTCATTTTTTTTCTAAAAATGAAATATTTGGAAATTGACTGGAGAAAAATATATCAAAAATCACAATCAAAGGAATTTAAAAAATCAATTATGAGTTAAGTAATTAAAAATTATTAGGTGACAAATTATTTTCATTCCGAATTTCTAAAACTCCGAATTATGTTATATGTTTTGTTTTCTGAATTTCAAGAACTTCGATTTTTTATTTTTGTAGGATTGTCGTCATAATAAATATGAGAAATCCGATTTCCGATCCCATTTTAATTTGTGAACACTTCAATTTGTCCAAAAGAAGTAAACTATTTATAATTTAATAAATGCAACATATTTTATATTTTAGGTGATTAAAAATATAATCTTCTGAATTTCGTTGATCCGGTACCGAAAATTACCGTTTCGAAATTTTTTCGCCGTTCCAATTTTTTTATTATGAAAAAAATCAAGTTTTTAAAAAGTATTAATTACGATTCTATCCTTCCAATTTCTACCCTAAACAATATAGTAAACAAGTCCAGCCCAATAAAGAATTAGTTTTACAAATTCGGGCTGGATCCAAATAGGCCCGATACAAAGCCCAAATACTCACTCTCTCTCCAGCAACGTTATCCACTACCAAAAACCAAATTCTCAAAACAGAGCAAAGCTAAAAAAAGAAGCATCATCAGCTGTAGAAGCTCAACGAAGAAGATGAAGCAAGGGCTCCTCTCATGGAGTCACTGCCCATACCCAAAACCCCTCTTCTCCCCTTTCTCCACCGCCATTAAACCCAGATTTACGAAACCTAAATTATCAACTATCACTGTAACTCTCAATTCTGTAGATGAAAGCCCGCTTACTGGTCGAGAGAGAAGGCAGATGAGGAACGAGAGACGAGAGAGCAAACCTGCGTACAATTGGAAGGACGATGTCGAGACGAAGCTCATCAAGAAGCCGACCAAACGCTACGCCTCGTGGACGGAGGAGCTCAATTTGGATAACCTCGCCTTGCTCGGGGAGCAATGGTGGGTTATTAGGGTTTCTAGGGTTACGGGTGAAGAAACCGCCGAGAGAATGGCCCGTGCTATGATCCGAACTTTCCCTAGTATGGATTTCAAGGTACATTGTTTTTTCTGTTCCAATTTCTTCTTATTATGTTTTTTTTTTGTTGTTGAATGGATCGAATTGAAATTGCTGTAATTGAGTTCCTTGCTTAGGGTTTGTTCAAATTTTGAGTAGAGTTGAAGCTGGAAATGTTTGTTTGTTCTTCTGATTGTGGATTAATGGTGATCTGCAGCTTTATCTTCCATCGGTGAAAATCAAAAAAAAATTGAAGAGTGGAATCATCTCTGTAAAACCGAAACCACTATTTCCCGGATGCGTGTTTCTGAGAGCTGTATTGAACAAGGAGTTACACGACTTCATTAGAGAATGTGACGGTGTTGGAGGGTTTATTGGCTCCAAGGTCGGAAATACGTAAGCATTCTCTCTTGTTCATTATAACGAATTGCAATGCATGACGTAAATATTGCATAGTCGTATTATGAATATATATTGCTAAAGTTGATGCTTGTGAATCGATCACAAAACCGTAAACTATTGCGAAGCATGGTTTTTTTTTTTTTTTTTCGTTGTCGTTTTGCATGTAGTGATGGGAGATAGATAAAATATTGAAATGTGCAGAAAGCGTCAGATAAATCTACCTAGGGCAGTAGATGAAGATGACATAGAAGCAATGAAAAAGCAAGCAAAGGAAGAGCAGGAGAAAGCCGATCGAGCTTTTGAAGAAGAAGAGCTAAAAGCGAGTGAAGCGAAGAAAAACGGGGCTGTAGACTCTCCTCTGGTTACACAGACAAAGAGTGGTGTACGAGGTAGAAAAGCTGCTGCAGCGGGAAAATCTACTTCCTTGAAAACTGGTTCAACTGTCCGAGTTTTATCTGGATCATTTGCCGGATTTTCAGGCACACTTAAGAAGCTTGATAAGAAAACGGGGCTGGTATGTACTCTTGTTTGATCCTTTTATTTACGTAGTGAAGTTTTTACTTTTGCCCCCAAAACGAGCAACCATTTAATAGATAAAAAATCAATCGAGTTCTTGTTCAAGAACAAGAACTTTGAAAACAATAATAAATTAGAATGGACAGATAGAAACTGAAATCGAATTGTAAACTGCCAAAAGTTATACCTCGAGCTTAAATTAAATTGGCGATAATCGTGCGTCTATGTGGTCTCACTATCTAAGAATTCTTGCAGGCAACAGTTGGATTTACACTGTTTGGGAAGGAAACTTTAGCAGATATTGATGCCAAGGAAATTACCGTCGAGATGAATTGACGTGCAATTACTGCAGATCTTCTTAGATGGTAAATCATATATTAATGCACAGGAAATACGAATGAAAAAGAAAAAAAACTCAAGGACAATAAACATGCAACTAGATGTTCGAAAATTCGAATTAAATGCTACCATGATTAACTAAATAGGCTCGTTGAGATTAGTTTATCACGAAATTTGTCTTAGTGTTGTTAAAGTCTGTCTGTTTATGTTGTTGTAAGATCAGATAGGAAGGTGATAAAAGTTAAAATTACAGGATCTGAGTTGTAATATTTACACTCCGAGGGAATATGTAGAGAAATGTATGTCAGGCCTTCTGGTTTTTAAGTGGTCATTAAATCTTTTATTAATTTTGGGAGTGACTTGGATTTGTTGAAATGGTAGAGATAAGCTATGATTAGCCATGATTAATTAAATAGTTGGACGTTTGTTTGATGTTTGGCAAACCCAATAACTTATTGGGTCGATTTGAAAATATTATGTTATCACGCTTTGTCATACCTTCTAGTGAATCTTTTTTGTTGGATTTTTATTTTTTCGAGTGACAATAAAATAATTGGGTTTTTCATTAGATTATTTAAATGATTTTCTATGGTTAATTCAAATTTAAAGCAATGATCAGAGCAGATTACTATCCTCGTATTGTAGGATATTCATTGCACATGATCAATAGGTTTAAAACCATAAACATAATACTTATGATACATATTCTTCACAAGACCACCTAATCTTAATCCTAATCTAATCATTCTTTAAAGCATCAAACCAACGAGCCTAAAAGTAGGGAGTTTCCAGACAATAAAAAAGGAACTAATAATTTGAGTCACCAAACACGATTTTTTGGCAACAATTCTCCTCCATTAATGAAAATAAATTTAAAAACCAAAAGTCACACCACAAAAAATCGAATATAAATTTAAGTGGGTAGGGACCCACCAAAATTAAAGCTCTTTAACTTTGCCTTAGCTGTCATAATGAGGCATTAATTGCAATACTTGATTTCTTATTGGACAAAAAGTTTCAACCAATGTATGTGTTTGGTAAAATATAATAAATAAAATAAGGTACAAATTGGACCACTCAGTACTTAATTACCAGAGCCAGGCCCAATTTGGGTTGGGCCTCGGCTAGTATATTTAGTAATAAACTATAGTACATTAAACAAATAACTAAATATTATGATAATTAAATGAAGGGGTGTGCTAAATTCTACACTAAAATTTACTAAATCCCACACATAAATTAAAAAAAAAAATATTATCTCTCTACCAAAATTCTCTCTAAAATAATTTTATCCAAGACACTCAAAATTCAATAATTTTTACGTGAATAATCATAAAATAAAATGAGCTCCGTTTTATTTAATATTTATTCAATTTCATTAAGCCTTTTTAATTATTCAAATTCATATTATTTCGAATTTTTCCTCAAATTCCAAATTATTTTAGTTTGAACATGTTAAATTTTTTGTCAAATTCGAACTTGGAATGCTAGGGATATTTTTAGTGTGTGATTTTGTGAAAAAATTAGGGAAAAAAAAAGCAGGGTGGGAAAGGAGAGAGAAGATTTTAGAAAGATAAATATTTTTAATTATGTGCATGATTTGGTAAAAATAGTGTAGGATTTAGCATTTCAGTTAAATGAAAATGTGAGAATGAAAAAAAAAACAGCTAATTAAGCAAATAGTGAAAATAAATAATTAATAAAATGAAAAAAATGTACATGTGCATGTTGGGAGAGGCACATGACCAAGACAAAGAAAGTTCGTTAAACAAATACAGTGAGCCGTCCTCTTCCTCAAACTAAAGGTCCACATGCCAAGCTGTCATATATATCTGTTTCAAGTGTGTGTGTTTTTTTTTCTTTTCTTTTATACAAACACACAGTATTTATAGATACACATTTGTCTGTAAGTATTATACATGGAGTAGACCGTTGTATCAATCAAGAAGACAATGAGCATGCACGCGGTTATTATCTGTTTGCTGTGTGTGTGTGTGTGATAAATAATTATAAAGCTTATTATTATTAATTATTATTGCAGGAAATTAAAAGAAGTGTTGGGTGATTAGAGTAATCACAGTAGCCAAAAAGCTCAGAGCAGGTTTATTTATTGTCGGGTGAAGACCAAGAAGTCACTGTAGTATTTATATACGTTTCACTGCTCAACGTATCTTTTTTTTTCTTTTATATATATATATATATATATATATATATATATATATATATATATATATATATATATATATATATATATATAAAATATTAAGTAAAGTTTGATAAAGATATTAATGGTAAGGCTTTACAGTAAACAGTGATCAATTCACTAATCACTACTCACACATAAATATGCGGTAAATAACAGCCATCTATAAGTTACGGTCAAATTATAAAAAAATCTCTCTTGTTTGATAATTACAATCGCACTATTAGCTATGAATCTTTTTACACGTCCTTCATCAGGAGAGCGGATGAAATTATTACAAAAAAACCCCTCATGAATCTTCCTACCCCTGTTGGGTATTCATAATTAAGAATAGTTATAATTATCCAAACATGAAGGTTTTTTCATAATTTAACCCTACCTTAGTAGATGGTTGTAATTTACCCCACGTATATATATATTACTATGTTAGGACTTAAGAGAGAAGTAGCAATTATCTTTATTGTATATACTTTTCTTAAAATAATTCAAATGTTTCGATTTTCACAATAAATTTGAATATTCAATAACTAAAAGAAATTATTAATTAAATCCAATTATGAAATTAAATAATTAATAATGTGTGGTTAGGTATGAAGCATTGATTTTGAAAAACTAAATGTTCTATTAAATTGTCTTATTCTTGGTCATTTGACATTACATAATTCTTTTATAAAATCTTCAAAGGACAACTCAAAAGTGCAACACTACAAGCACTAGAGAGCAAAATGTAAATGAAAAGAGGACCATGACTGCAAATTCAGAATAATACAAGGGCATAATCGTAAAGAATCTCATATTATATTCCCTCAGTCAGCAACCACTCTGAAGAAAAAAAAGAAAAAAAAGAAAAAAAAGTGAAACAGACAGTGTAGCAGAAACAAGTAAAAAAAAACGTATTTAATTTTCACAACCTCCCAAACACAGCCCCTCTCCTCCCTCCACCACCACCACCACCACCACCCACCACCCACCATCCCTTACCCATTTCCCCAAGCTTCTTCCATACCTCTGCTCTCAAACCCTAGAAAAATTCATTAAAAAATCCAGCTTTCACCATTTACTTCTTCCTACATGGGCTTTTTCCAAGAACCCATTGTAAATCCAGAATAAAAAGCACACAGTTTTGTTCATAGAGAAAAACCCAGATCAAATATGGCTGTTTTTTCCTCTTCCAGGTACTTTTTAGCTTTCTTGTTACTTAATATTTTCTTGAAAGTTATCAATGGCGAGCCAAATATAACCTTTTCTTTCAAGAATTTTGGTAAAGACTCAAACTTTGGGTCCCAGCTTTCACTGTTTGGGGATGCTAAGGTTGCTAAGGATAATGCATCCATCCAAATGTCTGGTTCTGGGGTTTTTACTTCTGGGAGATTCATTTGTAAGAAACCCATTAATCTTGTTGAAGGAAAATCAAGAAAAATGGTGTCTTTTTCAAGTTACTTTGCTTTTTCTATGTCTAAGGAAAAAGGGGATGGCTTGGCTTTTGTCATGCTCCCTTTTGGGTTTCCTTTGAATTTATTCGATGGTGGGTCTATGGGAATGTTGGGGGAGAGAAAAACAAAGTTTCTTGCAGTCGAATTCGACACGTTTAAGGATGAAAAATACGGCGATGTGAATAGCAACCATGTCGGGCTAGATGTCGAAAGCCTTGTCTCTGTTAAAGTGAGCAATGCTTCGTCGGTAAGGTTGTTGCTAAACAGCGGAGAGAAGTTGCAGGCGTGGATCGATTACGAAGCGAGTGGTAAAAGATTCGAAGTGAGGTTGAGTGAATTGGGCCAAAATCGGCCGGTTGATCCGTTGCTCTCTTACCCGATTGATTTGTCGAGAATGTGGAGGAACGAGAATGTTAGCGTGGGATTGAGTTCGTCGAGTGGGAATTCTTCGCAGAAGATTAATATTTATTCGTGGAGCTTCAAATCAAGAACTATGCCGCATTGGATGCACTCAGAGCCAATGGATCCGGAGGGTCTTTCAGAGAAGGGAGACGAGATTAAGGTTCCTAAGAGAAGTGATAGTTGTGCTCTAAGAATATTTGCTGCATTAATTTTCGGAACTGGATGCGGTGCATTGGGGGCTTTCTTGGTGCTGTTTGTGTGGACTGTCTTCGGAAATAGGCGACCAGTCGTGCCTGAGGAATTTGCTGTGGAAAAAGACGAGTTCGAGGGAAAAAAATCGGGCGTTTCGTTAGATAAGAAAACCGTCGAAGATGGTAAGAAGTAGGTGTTGGGATTTGCAGATTAGAGACAATGTGTATGTGTGTGAGTGTGTGTTTTCTTGTTTGTAAATCATGTCATGTTTGCTAGTAATTTGAGAGTCTTGTGGTTTTTGGTATGGTGCTGTAATAAAATGATCAACCATTCTTGCAATATCATCCTATTATGTATGGCTTGATCATTGAAATACAGCTTCATTTTGAGAAGATGTATGGTTTATATCTATCTTGGGACTATATTAATTTTTTTCAATGATTATGAATTTTCTTGTGTATTTTGGAAGTATTATTCATGTGTGAGAAACTTCATTCGGATTTAACTTTTTGCTTCTGCATAGTGTTATTGCTTTTGCATAGTGATTTTGTTAGTGAATACAAGTAAGAAACATGAATTGGATTTTCTTGGTAAAAAAAGAAAGAAAATATGAATCTTTAAGAGATAAGAGTTCAATTATTTGGATTGTCTATAATGTATGGTGTTTCTTCCTATTTGAACATTATATACACTATTATATACATAGTGTTTTTTGGATAACGTAGGAGCAACGAATAAATCTACACTATCATATATATAGGTATAATGAGTAAACTTACACTCTCATACACTATTATATATATAGGTGTAATGAGTAAACTTACACTCTCGTACACTATCATATATATAGGTGCAATTAGTAAACTTACACTCTCGTATTTATAAATTATACGAGAGACGTAAATCAGACTAGGTTAACTATATGTGACAATCTCGGCCTAGCGACTGTTGGCGAGTAGAATTGAATATGAGTCAATTGACACATGTTCAGTTATATATAACACATAGATTGGGCTGCAAAATTAGGCCCAATCCAGTGGGCTGCAAAATTGCCCAATCCAGTGGGCTGCAGAATGCCTCTAGATGAATAAAATTAGGTCCAATCCAGTGGGCCGCAGAATGCCCCTATAATTACGCCTTGCGACGTCGTATCACAGGCCCTAGGGTTTCTCGATCGCCCCTTTTAATATCCGTTCTCGAAGAAGCTAATTTATCTGCCGAGCCTGGTTGAAATGAAACCTCCGAGATTAAATTAACTTCATTCTATTTCTTACGGGAATTTTTGATTCTACGTTGATTTCATTTGGTTTTGTTTTTTCGATTCAATTATTTATCTTTGGATTTTTGGCGCTGGATCGGTGATGTTTTATAAAACTGCGTTATCTATCTGATTGTCCATTTTGGATCTGAAGATCAACTTTGCATTTCTGAGATCCCTTCGCTATTTTTATTTCTTTTTAAAAAAAAAAGGATTGATGGGAGGAAGAGTATCGAAGATGAGTACTGTGAAAATGTTATCCTTGCACTTTGATTGTCAGTGAAGAAAACTCACGGGGAATATTCCATATTCTGAGATCTGCTTCCCCCACCCTTTTTTTTTTTAATATATTTTATTTAAATTTAATTTGGATTAATGATGTCAAATAATACACGCTGTCTGTCTGCTCTTTCTTGGAAAGATTTGATGACAATTTCGTGATTCTGAAATCCAAATATTTCCAGTATTTACTAATCTTTTGAGTTCTCTTATTAGTTTATGATTTTTAAATTATCATTTTTTGTATATGATTTGATGTAATCCAGTTTCTGCAATCAATCAATTAATTAAGCTACTTTAAACCGTGGGGTTCATGAGATCCTGCAGCAAATGCTTGAAATCTCCACCAGTTTGAATTAAGAGAGTTCTTCAATTACGTTCAACCAATTTATTTTACCAGAATAAAAAATTAACTTTGGTATCATAATCGTGTTAATATGATTTTGATATTACCTAAGTGGAATTGTTCAGACAAATAATTCATTGTCTTATTAAAATTATAAATGAAGATAACAAAATAGCCATGACTCCCGGTGGTGACCAAGGCTGCTGGCGAGCTGGTGACGTTGACGTAAAAACGAAGTTAGGATTCCGGTCGACTTAGTTTTGGGCCGGTTCGTTAAAATGTTGAGGCATTATGTAACAATTATATGTTTCTAAAATATGTCGAATTAGTTATATGTGTCAATGTAATTTTATATTTGAAATATGCTTTTCTGGTTGTCATTTTAATAGGCCCAAATCCAATGTCCTTAGAATTTGTAAAAGAATGGGCCAACACTATCTAAAATAGTAACTCATGAATGATTTCGTCGTGGGCCTGCTTGCTTGTTGCCGTTTGACAGTTCAATCCACCATCATACTCGTATTATTCAACACTGTAGATGCATGGTTCGGTGAATGATTTAAGAATGTTTTTTACTAGCCAAAGTGTTTTTGGTTTGTTGAAGAATCAAGTTCATCGTTATCACTTCATATAATAGGGTAAATTACAACCAATCCCCTGAGACATGGTCAATTTACGAAAAAATTCATCTTGTTTGGATAATTCTATCTATCTCCTCAACTATGTTTTTTTCCTTACACCTCCACCCGTATGGTGTCAAATTCAATATAATCACATGGATTTCGTGGACTGTGCTCTAGGTTGTACTCGTTTTTGTGTAAAAATACATTTTCTGATGCATCACAATCTGATATATACAAGCCAAAAAACACATATTATGATCATTTTGCTTCAAAATGTGGAGTTCAAATGGGATAAAACGGTTACAAACGTGATAATATTTCATATAATCTAGAAGATTCCACTAAATTTTATAGGTGAGGGGTGGTTGTAATTACCGAAACAAGAGGGAATTTGTTGTAATTTGATCATACTTCAGGGAGATGGTTGTAATTTATGGGGTAAATTACAAACACCCCCCTGAGGTATGGTCAAATTACAAAAACACCCCTCTTGTTTGGATAATTACAACCACCCCCTCAGCTCTTCAAATTTAGTGGAATCTTCGAGATTATATGAAATATTATCACTTTTGTACCCGTTTTATACCATTCAAACTCTACATTATGAAGTAAGATGATCATAATATGTGATTTTTAGCTTGTGTATATCAGTTTGTAATGCATCGAAAACTGCATTTTTACACAAAACGAATACAAACTAGAGCACATTCCACGGAATCTAGATGATTATATTGAATTTGGCACAATAAGGGTGGAGGTGTAAGAAAAAATCATAGTTGAGGGGGGGTAGATGTAATTATCCAAACAAGAGGGGGGTTTTTGTAATTTAACCATACCTCAGGGGGTGTTTGTAATTTACCCTAATTTATATGGTTATGCAAGATAAGTTGATTCGTTGGTTGGACTTGATAGTGTAGCATAGGTTCCGTCGAATAATGAGGCACATTTATAAATAAAAATAAGTAAATAAATACGAATTCGGGGTTTAATGTGTGAGCAACGTGGCATAACTGATACCACAATTGTACCCTTATTTCTTCGCCATTCATTTTCCTCACAGTCAAACTGAGAAGGCTTTTCCGAATTACTCCTTCCTCAAGTAAATCTCAATTCCAAGAACCTTCCTACTTCAATCACTCAATCTGTATCTATATATATTTGATTTATATCAGCACATTATACAGAAACAATTCAAACATTTAATATTTTTATTTCCCAAAACATATTTACAAAAAATGGGTATGGTGTTCGGGAAAATCGGTGTTGAAACTCCCAAGTACGACGTCGTATCCTCCAACAACGATTACGAGATCCGACAATACCCGCCGGCGGTGGTCGCCGAAATAACCTACGATCCCGCCCAATTGAAAAACGACAAAGATGCTGGTTTTCCGATCTTAGCCAACTACATCGGCGCATTCGGCAAAGCCCAGAACACCAAAGCCGAGAGCATCGCCATGACAACTCCGGTGATAACGAAGGCGCCGCCTCCGTCGGAGAAGATAGCCATGACCGTGCCGGTGGTGACCAAGTCCGGCGGCGAGCTGGTGACGATGGGGTTTATACTTCCGTCGACGTACGTGAAGGCGGAGGACGCGCCGCGGCCGGTGGATGAGAGGGTTGTGATCAGGGAGGAGGAGGGGAAGAAGTACGCGGTGGTGACGTTCAGCGGGGTGGCGGGTGAGAAAGTGGTGGCGGAGAAGGTGAAGAAGCTGACGGAGTTTCTGGAGAGAGATGGGTGTAAGGCGGCCGGGGATTTTGTGCTGGCTAGGTATAACCCGCCGTGGACTCTGCCGCCGTTTAGGAAAAATGAAGTTAGGATTCCGGTCGAGTGATTTTCGGGAATCCGTTGAGCCGGTTTTATTTTCAGTGTGAATGATTAATTATGTCGAATTTATTTACGTGTAATTGTGATTTTATTTTAATAAAAAAATTAATTACATTAATCACTTCCCTGTTAAGCAATGTCATGTGGAGTATATTGTACGGAAATTTCAAATTTCAACATGTTAATGTTTATGTGTTTTGTGTCGGAAATTCGAAAGACACGTGTCCAACACTTTATGGGTTGTTTTGTAATTTTTGAAAAGTTAGAAACCTATCTGAATAGCAAATTTTAAAATATTTTATGTTATTTCAAATTATTTAAATGATTTAATGATCAATTTGCAAATTGATAGTTGATAGAAAAAATTATTTTGAATATGTGTGTATAAAATAAAATAATATATAAAAAGAATGGTAAATTACAATCACTTCTAATGGTCAATTTACGAAAAAAAATCCATTTTGTTTGAATAATTATATCTAGCTCCCTCAACTATGATTTTTTCTTGCACATCCATCCTTATGGTGTCAAATTCAACATAACCATTTAGATTTCGTGGAATGTGCTATAGTTTGTACCCGTTCTGTGTAAAATACAGTTTATGATGCACATCTGATATCTACAAGCCGAAAAACACATATTATACTCATCTTGCTTCAAAATATGAAGGTCGAATGGGATAAAGCGGATATAAAAGTGCTAATATTCCATATAATCTCGAAAGTTCCACTAAATTTGAAATCCGCAAGGATGAACGTGTAAGAATATTTACAGTTGGGGTGGTCGTAATTACCCTAACAGGAGGGGGTTTCGTAATTTGACCATACCTAGGGGTGGTTGTAATTTACTAATTTACCCTAAAAAAGAATTTATATATAAATAAATACTTTTTTTAAATAGAATATTTATAAATATAACCCCTACACTTTTAATATTTACAAATTTCCCCCAAGTTCCTGTATCCCCATTTTTGGAACATGCCCTTTCCCGTATCCGTTTCCCAGTTTCCCCGTATCCCCGTTTCCGTGCTACATAGAATGTCATAAAGATTCCTCCTCCAACTCTTTCTCACGAGTCACGAGCTCAAAGTTTTAAAGATTCCATGTTTGCTAATATGGTCTGTTGGCATCATTTAATTCATTCTATTTCAATCCTCGACTTCTTCAAACCCTCGCTCAATATGTTGTACTTCTCGTTCTTTTTCGCCACCAACTCCAGCCGCACCACCCCAATATTCACCGGCTGCGACGACATCATTAGCGTCGGCCAACCCATCGGAAGCTTATCACCTATTTCAGTTTGCCACGTACACCAAAACTTGTCGTAGGTCTTCGAGAGATTTGCAAAAGTTCGGGTTTCAGAACCATTTCTGGTACCCGAGGATTCACCATAAACCCTGATTTAATCTCGTACGCATGGGAATGCCATAGTTTCTGTTCATCCGGAGATAAACTCTCGAAGATATTACCCGATACGATGTACTCCACTCCAATGAGACGGGCAGTGGAGTCGTCGGAACCGTAAACGGCGCACTGGAGAAAGTCCTAGTTGAGCCGAGTCACGAAGTGGCAACTTTTAACAAGACGGGAGACTACATAACAAAATCGAAATAGCAAGAATTTTACAACTTTCTTGCAAGAACTGCAGAGCATGTGAAGTATACTCATAATAATGTTTGCTTGAACACAAATAAATAGTGAAAAAATAAATTGAATAAATTATATGTACTGTACTTCTCTGAAGCAAGAAAACAAAAAACATTTGTATCTATCTATCTCTACACAGTTTTACACCCTGTGGTGTGTGTGTTATCACCAAAAATATTTAACCAACTTCTCAGCTCACAAAAGGCTGGTGCTATTTAATCTTTCACCAATTGTAACAACACCTCACAAACCATTAATCAGATCACATTTAATTTCTTTCTCTCTCTCCCTATTGTGTGACCCTTTTTCCTGCTATGGTACACCCCATTTTTACCTGTACCAATTTCAATTCACATTGTGTACTATACAGTATTCGATTTCGTTTTCGATGTTTCCTTTTTCTTTTTTACTATAAAACTAAAACCCGAAAAAAAATTAAAAAAAATAAACCTATCTTTGTGAAGCAGCGCTAGTCGAACCACCAGGCCGTTGATCTTTATTACATACACATCCAGGAAATGGATTAGCGTAGAAATTCTCTTCGAGCCTCGGTAATTGCCCCGGTTGTCTTAGGTACGGCCCACCGAGTCTCTCCGAATGTAGGCCCTTCACCTCCGAAGCAAATTCTTCCCAAGAAATCGAGCCCGAATCCAATGAATCAATCAGTTTAACAAATTCCAACCTGAAAATAAAAAAAGCAATGCATTTAGTATACACATATATATTTATATATGTCGATTTAGGGGTGCAAATCGGACCAAAAAGTCCGATTTCCGATCCGATTTTAATTTCCGACAAAATTTCCGAAAAATTGCACTTATAATACATCAATTTCCGATTTTTCCGATTTTTTTTTGGATCAAAATTGGAATTAATTTTCCGAAAATGCTAGTTCCAATCCGATCGGAATTTCCACCCGTAATTATATTATGTTAAAATATATTGAATTTTTTTGAAATTTACCTGTCGGGATTTATTGTTCGCCTAAATCCTTCGAACCTACGATGGCCTTGCACAGCCTTAGCCATATTCCCATCATACGTGTAAACGAACGCATCGCTCTCCAATGCAATAATATAATCCAATGCAGCTAGTCGATTTTGATATTGCTTGAAGGGTTCAAGCTCTTCTTCCGTTGCGAGGGTTGAGTGAGAGTATACGTTGGGATATTCCGCTCCGAGAGCAGCCATACTGTTGTTACCGTAGATTTCGCCCGCAACTATATATATTTTGGTGGAAGAAGGGTACCCCATTGCCTTGAGAAATAGTGCTGCCTCTCTCGGTGACATTGGGCATCCCCCTTGTAACCTCTTCTCTTTGCTGTCGATTTCTTTCTCCTTCCAATGCTTCACGTTGTACCGCATTACACGCAGTTCTTCGGCTTCGTATTTCGTTAGGTTGTGGTCACAGCCGGTGAACGCTAGCATATCCTTTTCGTACCTGAATAAAAAAAAAAAAAGAGATAGACATTAGCACATAATTTCCGATTTTGGAACTCCATTTTCATTCCAATTTCCAATTCTTACTGATTTTTTTTTTCTGTTTTCGATCGGAATTGGAATATATACGAATTCCGATTTCCAAAACTTCCGAAAATTTCCCCAAAATAACATTTTAAATCAATATAATATGTATTTCATATTACAAACGAATAAAAGTTGGAATTTCCAAATTCTGCCCTATTCCGAACCGAAATTTTCCGATTTTGGAACAAGTTTTTTTTTCCAATTTTCGAAATTCCGATTTTTCCAATTTTTTTTGGGAACGGAATTGGAATTAGTTTTTTTTCACTTTCCGAAAAAAATTAGAATTTTTCCGAAAATGCTAATTACGGTCCAATCAGTCCGATTTCTACCCCTAGTCTAGTTATATAAACATAAAAGATTATTTTAATTACCTCAAGTGAAGAGCAATAAAGGGTTCTCCTTCGTCTCTCAATCTCTCGACTAATTTCTTTCCGAGATCCTCGATTTCCGGGGTGTAGCGAAGGGCTTTGTAATTTGCTCGACACCTTAATTTCTGTATAGAGGAAGCGAGGCCGTTGTTTGCTAGCCTCGAGTCTGTGTGGGTGAATTTGATCACCTTATGTTTCTTTAGCAAAGGAAGAATCTCTCCTCTGTAGTAACTTGCCTATCGAACGAGCATTTTGAGGTTAATCTTCGACGCCAAAAAAAAAAAAACAAGAATCTGAAGTAAACTATGGTTAGTTTTTTTAGTACTATACCTTGGACCAAGAGACAGGTGCTTTAATCAAGGGATTCTTCGATGCATATTTCGATGGCAATTTTTCGACTATCTCGATATCTTGTTTCAACACTTCAATGAAATGCCTCCAATCAAATATATCCTTGAAATCACTGTTTTGATAAAGAAACGAAATAAATATATAAAAACATACGACATATTATTATTAAAAAGTAACAAGAATAACCAAACCGTTACCTAGGATCTGTCCAAAAGCTGTCATGATCGAGGGAAGGAAGAACGAGAGTGGCGTTCATAATCTTCGCCACTGCCACCATATCACATATCTGGGATTTTTCAAAAAAAAATCGAAACAAAAAGTTAGTACGGCTATGGTCGAACGACAAACGGGGATCGAAATAAAACATATTATCGGTGAAATTTCTTACCCCTGTTCTCATTTGATTCAATCCGCCATTCGCGTGAACTAAAATGTAGCCGTTCGTTGCAGCCTTCGTCCCTGAACGAGTTCGAAAAACAGTTAAATTAAATTAAATGTCGAGAAAAAAAAATTCGTTTGCACATAACAAATGAATCTTTACGTACGTATGCGATTCCTCGGACGAGCTATACATTGGTAATAGTTGTCGCTGTTTGGTTTCATCCATATTTCTGGTACCTGTCAAGAAATAATCCATAAAATTAAATTAAAAAAAATCAAATATTTTATTTATTTATTTATTTTTCCTTTTATTTTATTATTTTGGTTGTTAAATAATAGGGAAAAATAGCAGCACAACGGTCAAATAATCAGTAGAATTCCACATGGATAGCAATTATAGGAAACTTCTGTCTGGCTACAATTTATTTGCCGTCCCCACTGACATTCTTTTTGGGTCAATAAACAACTTAAAATTCCAAACTACTATTCCATTTATTTAAATTATAAAATATTAAAAAAAAACCCATGAATTAATGATATTATTCCCAGGATAATATTATTAAATTCACCCATTCTTGAATGTCTGTTGAGTTTTTTAAAGTTGGAACACTGGTTGGAAAAAAACATGGAAAGTTGAATTAATTATCAGGATTCAATTAAAATTTGGTGATTATCTGAATCATTAAATACCTGAATTAGAAAATCAGAATCATTAATCCAAGAAATTCAATAATCATTGACCGCAATTCCATAAAACTTCAAAAATTCAGTTTTATTTTATTTCAATTTTCCACTTTAAAAAAAAATTTAAAAAAAAGATCAAAATTTTTAGTTTTTAACTCACCGGAAATTCTTTCATCTGCCGCTTCTGACCGGCGGCGCCGGAAGAAGATTCCGAATCAAAAACTGCGCTGTGGGCATTAGACAGCAAATTATTCTTGAAATTCTGTATGAACAAAATCTGGTTCTCCATCCTGGCAATCTTGGCGCCGGCTTCCACCGCCGTGCCGCCGCCCATGAAGAAGGAAAATTTGAGAAACGCCGACACAACCACCATCAATATAAGGCACATGAAAACCGTACGGCCGATATTCTTCCTCGATGCCAAAGAACCCAAAGCGCCACAAGCACTCAACAAACATTCCTCCACGCACAAAACCCAATTCTCCGGCACCCTTTTCCGGGAAAGGAAATACCTCACCACCGGGTGGTGCTGGTAAATCATGTTGTTGCCGTTGTTGAACAATGCCTCCTCGTTCACATCGCTCTTCGAATGGTCCAGAGCGATCTGCACCGCCGCCTGATCGGCGGCGCCCCCGCCTGCGGGCTTATCTATTTTCTCCGGGTCGTTCATCTGCTCGGCAACGCGGCGGCGGTGGTGCGTGACGCTTGCACCACCGAGGATTTGGGTGGCGTTGTTGTTGGCTCCTGAATTGGTGGTGGCTCCGCCGCTTGACATTGCTCGAAAAACACACATAGGTGGGGGAATTATATTATTTATTTTTTGAAGTCAACAAAGTCAGGAAAGAAAGAAAACACAAGAGAGAGAGAGAGAGAACCCAACTATGGGCTTAGAGAGAGAAAGTAGGAGAGAGAGAAGTTGCCATTAACGCTCAGCCGCTCGTTTGCTTTGTTCTTTCTTTTTTTCTCTGTGGCGAATTTGTGTGTTGTATATGTATATTGTAATTGTACGGTGGCAAAAGGGAAAAAAAGGGAGCTGTTTTTTTTTTTTTAATTAAATTAAATTTTGTTGATTTTATTACATCGGAAGATGGTACCGTAATCTAAGGTGCAAACGAAACAACTCAGAAGAGAGAGAGAGAGAGAGAACACAGAGAGAGAAAGAGAAGAGACGATCATGTGTGGTGTGATTGGCCTTATTATGTGATTTTCTTCTTTGCATTTATTTATTTATTATATTCTTTGATATTTTATGGTCAATGGGTTTTTGTCTACATTCCAAATTCATTATTTTCTATTTTGACTTTTTTTAAAGTTCGTAATTTTTTGTAATTCCACGTCGGATTGCGGAATTTACTCTGACTATTTGTGTTGTTTAATTTCTTTATTCTATTTATGAAATACTATATAAGTAGTATTTAGAATGTTGATTGTGTTCAGTGTTCACTAATTAATTAATTAATTAATTTGTTTATGTAAGTGAACATGGTTAATTAATTTATTTATTTAGTAATTTTGGTGTTGAATTAGTCTGGTTTGCATCAAATCGAAACTTCAATTTGATTTGAAGATCACTTAAATACATTGAAAGGCACATATACTTAATTAGATACAATTAATTATTGAAAAGAAATTCTATTTGAAAGACATGATTTATACTATAAATGAAGAAAATGTCTTCCACCCGTTTTAAATTGAAGTGTGTGAGTATAATTTTGTCATCTAGAATCACCCCAACATTCGTACACCAATGCCTCGTTTAGTTGGAAACATTAATTTTGATTAACTAGATAACTTATCGAGTCAACCAATAAATACTATGTTATCATAGTTTATTTTGACTTTTATGCATTTCTTATTGAATCTTCCACTGTCCAATAATACAAATGGGCTAATTTTATATTGACAATCAAACGAAGCCCAAAGTTATTATTATGTATGATTATTTATATTTTTTTGCTTCTTTTTTCTTTACAAAATAATTCCTCCACATTTCTTCGCGACAATTGAATAATTAAGTAAATACTAAATAGATTGAGTTAATTATAATTTGTAGAAAGAAAAAAAAAACTATTAATGATGGAAAATCTCTTATATTATGGGAAAAATATAATCCAAATATGTGAAATTGCAGAAATAATTAATTAGAAAGAAGAATGAAACGTGGAGGGGTTGTTCTTTTAGGGTTTTCGGTTACTTGTTAGGTATAAAAGTTTGCCATAAAAAAATTGCATTTAAGATCTATTCACATGCATATGATAGTTGATGTTCTTCTTTTTCACTTTTCTTTTTCTTTTTCCTTTTTCCTTTTTAGCAATTGATGTATGCATTTAATAACTTCATATTCATGTATAATCACATAATGTGAACCGTAGTTATAAATAAATATAAATATATTATATATATAAATACATATATAATTGACTCACCATGCCATAAATAAATGCAAATCATTATCCATTCTTTAATTGGAAAACTACAATGCACTTCTTAGGAAAGATCGACAGGGAAATGGATACATTTTTGTCACAGCTATTTTGCTGATAAGATATATTAATTAATTAATATTGTAAAATTGTATATCAGAAAATGATAGGAAAATAAATATTAAATTGTATTATTATTATAGATTTGATGGCACAACAAACAAAAATTCACTTAGTAATTGATGATAAAATACCGACATGGTGAAACGACGTCGTATGTAATTTATGTTTGTAAAAAATAAAATGAAGAATTAATCCTAATTATAACGTCATCATCATTTGTCCAATTGCGTCTCAGTTTACGTTATGCATTTGTATTGTGTTATACGTAACAGGAAGCATTCAATCAGTTTTAAATAAATATATAATAATAATACTAATTATAAAAAAAAAAAAAGAATAATTCAAAACTCGAACCTGTGATCTTATCTGTGTATATATTTCAATTATCAATAAGTCTATTTTTGTTTTATATTGGCAATAAATTATCTCTAGAACAAGTGATACATAGTAATCTTACAAGTCTGACAAATTCAGTTTTTAATATTTAAATTCAAGATTAAAAATACTAACAATATCATAACGAATGATGAAGAAATTGTATAACTACACTCAACTACAATAAAGTGTTTGCTTTTTAATTAATTATGCTTTATTAACATAAGCATTAAGGACTATGAAATTGTGATAGTAGAAGTGGATGTAATTAACTGTGGTGGGTGAAGACTAATGACACAATTAAGGCTCACTAAGCCATGGACTCATGATTACGTCTTGGTGTTAGTCCCACTAAAGTTTCTTCTTAATTACACTATAACTTCCCAAAAAACATTTGACAAATGAAAAATAAAAAGAATCATTTTGTAAAGTTTAATAATAATATTATATATAATCAAACCCACTCATCAATTATAAATTCTCATAAAAATAATTCTGAAATAGTTAAAAACTAAAAAATAAATTAAGTAATTAAAATTGGGTTGGGTAGGTGGTTAGCAATTAAGCCCCAATAATTAACGGCCCACATCCAATTTGGAATAAAGGGAACGCGTGGAGAGCTGTAATTTGACGGTAACCGTAGCGCCCGATACCGACACTTCACTTTTGGCGGTGCACACTCTATTCGTACAGCCACGCGTCACACCCTCGTCTTCACCTAACAAACTAAAAATAATAATTAAATTAATAATAATAATATTATTATTATATTATTATTGGTTATTCATTAGCCGCAGCAAAACGAATTCGGTGAGATGATGATTAATAACCAAGGGAATGTTTCAACACGGACAGAATATTTATTTGATTATTTGTGCAGCTGTATATTTGTATTAACCACCTTTTTCTCCAAATTATATTTATATATTTTTTTTGAAGTATGATTACCAATGTTGATACTTTAAGCAAATGATAAACTATATTATTGGTTATTAATCATATGATTAGACATAAGCCGGACTTTAGATCTCAATTTAGCAACCGACACACGAAAAAATGGTTTTGATACTCTAATTATTTTATTTGCATCTCGGAATCACGAGTTTCTACTTTTGCCGGACTATGTTTCTTTCTTGTTCTTGCTTCTTACTAATTTACATTTTATTTGTTTTAACTATAATTAAACAACATTAACAAAAAAAAAAATTAATGGAGTCTGGTCTCGTTACGTCTCTAAGTCAAAGATAAATGGAAACATAAAATTTGTGTTTAGAATTGAATACTTGAATATTAATCGATTATTGGAAATTAGAAGTGGCGAACAAACTCTAGTCTGGTCAACTGTGTAAGTCATTGAATTTGTGGAAAACAAAGTGCCGACTAAAATCTCATAAATATTATTTTGTTATTTATTTAAAATATCAGAAAGATATTAATTTGAAGACAAATGGAGATTAATGTTTTTCATCAAAATCACCGTACAAATGCCATCTGGTGATATCTTTTTGAATCCTACCTATCATAGAATTGATGCGGCGGTGGACCAACATAATTATTATAATCAGGGTAAGTTACAATCACCCCTTGAGATACGGTCAAATTACGAGACCCTCCTCTTGTTTGGATAATTACAACCACCCCTCAACTCCTCAAATTTAGTGGAATCTTCGAAATTATATGAAATATTATTACTTTTGTACCCGTTTTATCCCATTCGAACTTTACATTTTGAAGTAAGATGATCATAATATGTATTTTTTGGCTTATATATATCAGATTGTGGTGCATAAGAAACTGTATTTTTACACAAAACGAGTACAAACTAGAGCACATTTCACGAAATCTAGATGATTATGTTGAATTTGACACCATAAACGTGGACGTGTAAGAAAAAACATAGTTAACGGTAGATATAATTATCCAAACAAGAGGAATTTTTTTCGTAAATTGACCATACCTCGGGGGTGTTTGTAATTTACCCTTATTAATATTATTGGATAAAATATTAAAATTTAAAAACTAGCAAATTGGGTGATTTAATTTAATTTTAATTTATAGTGGGCCAGGCCAGTGTAATAGTCCAGTCCAAATGGTATTGGCCCGTTACATACATGTATATTTGCTTTAAGCCCAATTATCAGTTTACACTTAAAAATTAAAATTAGGGTTTGCCCCCACAGTCGTCTCCATTTCATTTTCTCAGAGAGCGAAGCTTTGTTCCAGCGGCGGCGATGGTGAAAGGGAGGCAAGGTGAGCGAGTCCGGCTCTATGTCCGTGGAACAGTCCTCGGATACAAAAGGTACAATTTTTGTTTTTTCCCGATTTTCATTTTTAAGCTGTGTTTGGTTGAACGATGTAAAATTGACTGATGCCTTCGTTCGATTTTGTGATTTTAGGTCGAAGTCGAACCAGTACCCAAACACGTCGCTGATACAGATAGAGGGAGTGAACACACAAGAGGAAGTGGCGTGGTACCTTGGGAAGAAAATGGCGTACATTTACAAGGCCAAGGTTAAGAAGAACGGATCTCACTACCGTTGCATTTGGGGCAAGGTTGCTCGCCCTCACGGTAACAGCGGCGTCGTTCGCGCCAAATTCAAGTCCAACCTCCCCCCTAAATCCATGGTAACTTTTAATTTCTGCAGAAAGAGTTAATTTTTATTTTGATTTATTGATTTCATGGTGAGATAATAATCTGTATTTTGCCAAACAGGGTGCTAGAGTGAGGGTGTTCATGTACCCGAGCAACATTTGAGGTGAGTGTTCGTTCTCAAACTCTGTTTTGTTAGTCCTTGTTAATTGTGATTATGAATGATAGTTATACATCACTATATCTCGATTGTAAAATGGATAATTGAATTGCATTGTGTATGATTTTCGCTACTCTTTTAGTTTTGTCTTGTTGAACAAATTTTAAAATAATAGTAATGAATTAGCTTGGTTTTGACCACCAGTTACTCTTTTTTGTTAGTTCTGGTTTAAGTGATTATGAATGATAGTTATACATCACTATTTCCATTGTAAAATGGACAATTGATATGAATGATAGTTATACATCGCTATTTCGATTGTAAAATGAATAATTGAATTCCACCATTTTGGATTGTTGTGCATGCCTTTTTTTTTTGTGGAGACAACCTATTTCATATTATAATAACTGAATTAGCTTTTGACCATCAGTTGCGGTTTTGTATCTAAATAATTTAAGAGCTTTTTTTTAAGCTGAATATTTTACGAGTTGAAAAATACTAAACTCCATTCCTTTCTTCTTTGCCTTGTATTGGTTTTCAAAATATAAGTGCGAAAGTGATCAGAGTGTTGAAAGTAACGCACGTCTTCTGATCCAAATGTAGCCACAAGTATCGAGTTATATATGTTTGTCAATGATGTATAATATGGTCATTCCATTACGAGTTTTGTGTTAAATTATCTCCACAAGTTAACTTTTTGCTTCATAATCTTGGTGTTAGCATCAAGTTTCTAGCTAATTTAGCTTTGCCTTCTTATTTCAGTGACTGGGCGTCGTGTAGGCTTTACCAGGAGCACTGCATGAAGAGAGACCATCGAGATTTTAACTTTTTTCTTTTTTGTTTTTTTGGGTAAGAAAATTCGTATAACGTGAAGTTATGTACACTTTCGGCCGGTAAAGCTTGATAATTTATGATTTATTTGTCGGATAATATGTTAGCTTTATATCTTTGAATGGCGATCCGCTGCTCTCTTATGCTAGTTCGTATTTATTTTTACCTTACCTCATGTTGATTGCACTTTGTTTGGTCTTAAAGTTGATTTACGAAAGATTGAAACTGATTTAAACTATGTTAAGTACTTGAATTTTAAGAGAAGTGAGGTTTCATCTCGAAAATAACCATTACATAAGTACAAGTCACTTTTTTAAAGTCGGATTTCCGAACACACCAAAACAGCTTATTATTCTTAATTTAAATAAGTTTACAGACTTAGTTTACAGACTTAATTAAAGGATAACCAATTCCACGTGTTGAGGTACTCGGGCTTCAATTTGTTGCTTCGCATAACTCCTTGCAGTTTGTAGTCTCTCCAAATCGTCTCTCCAAATCTTCACCGCATAGTTGGAAACCGCACATAATTGGATCGAATGTATCGATGATTATTTTCTCAAGCACAACGGAGTTCTTTAAAATGTATGTAACTAATTCGACATCACTCGAGCGGCCGTAGTAACCACGTAACTTAAACACTCTAAGGTGATGGTGAGGCAACTCTGTAATATTCTTCTTCACTTTTCTATCTGATCTTGAAGGTTCCATTATCAGTAACTGCACATGCGAAAAAAACCGAGACAATAAATCTACTGCTGCCAAGTAAAAGAAAGAAAATATAGGTCTATTATGGACAGACCAAAACGAAAGAGGGGAGATGAGTTAGAAATACGAAAGCAAGCTTACCTCTAAAACAAATTCCTGCAAGTTTGGAGATGCCTTTATCAAAGGGGTGAGTCCCATAAGACTTTCGTCACCGTCTGTTCAATATTCTACGACCAACTTCTTCAGCTTAGTCAGTTCAGGAAATGTGGGTAGAACAATTTTCTTCAAAGGCATCCCGAACTAAATAAATCATTGTACACAGCATCATTTTATTATTATTATATTAAAACGAAAAACAGGAAACAAATAACAAAACTCAATTCCATTGTCTAACCTCTTTCTGGTGGGACTTCAGCATCAAGGTAAGAATCTCCAATTGGGAATTGCAGCAAGAAAATGTAGGAAGAAATCTTCCGATAGAGTCGTAGTAATGCATGCAATTAACATATACCTCTTTAAGCATCGGAACATTCTCAAGCAAGAGAACCTAGATATTCGGGCCAATAAGTGAAATAAGATTTGGCGTCAAAACCTGAACATATTTCAAATAGCTGCAGTGCATCAATTCCAAGTGTTTTAGAACGAGGGATGGCCCACAAACTTCAAGTATTTTCGCCTCTCTTCACTGCATAAATCATAGTTTTCTCTAATCCTGGCTAGTGCAGCGTCTGCACGAAAGTCGAGAGAAGAGGTAGTGTGTTTCCACAAGTTCATCCAACGAGATGAAAGAACACTAGTTTGTGCAGCTTCCTTCATCGATAGATGAGATAGGATATTGACGAGAATATCATCCGGCAACTGACTAATCCGGTCATCATCACCTTTCGATCTCTTGTTACACTATCAAAACAAACATAAATTGCAAATTGCAAATCATCAGAACTAAGGAACAGCAACAAGAATTTTGCAACTCACTATCCCAATTCTAAACAACCCTAGCTATAATAATCCCTAATCACTTTCTCATTGGCTAAGTTATAATAATCAACACAAAACCTAATTTATTGTTGCAAATTATTGAGGAAAAGGAAAAAAACAAGCCAATTGAAATTATAATTCATCAAATAAGATTATTAGGGATTTCATGCCGAAGAACACATACAACATATTATGTTATGAGAAAATACAAAAATAAAATAAAAGTTGCGATGAGCTAAACTAAATACAAATTACCTTATGAGTTTAAATTATAAACGGATGCTCCGTTCTAAGAAAGAAAACGAATTCCATTAGTTGAAAGACACGTGTTATCATGGTTATATTAATTTTTTTTTTGTACTTTTTTCATTTTTCTTTTTTCTAAAAATCTTGTGAATTGATGAAATTGCCCCTCCATTCTATCGCGTGTTCAAATCTCATTCCTGACACATGGTTAATTTGTATGAAGTCTTTCTTTATTTTATAAATGAATTGATACGAAGGGAGTATCGGTTCGAATCTGGATCATAATATTTTATCAATCTTGGTGAGATAGACCCCATCTATTTTATAGATGGGTAGAGTTTCTGAAATTTGAAACGACTTATTCCATGGCTGATCCTCCAAATTGTACTCGTTTGTACATTCATCTTCAAAAACAAACAACGACTTATTCGATGGCTGATCCGAATAACTTTTATATGGTAAAAAGAAAGAAAAAAAAATTAAAAAATGGTGTAATCGTGCTATACAGCACGAGAAGTATCAAAAAAAGAAAAAAAAATGGAGTTACCCGTGCTGTACAGCACCGGAACTTGGGTCTGAAGTTTTAATTTTTTTTTTTACTTTATTCCTTTGTATTATTAAATTTTATAATTTGGTAGGGTGATGATGGTGATTTTGACGAAAAAATTGAAGATGAATGTACAAACGAGTACAATTTGGAGGATTCAAGCCGTTTGAATCTCCCGTTCTGCATAGCACGGAAACTCGAATGTTCTTCGAGTTTCCGTGCTCCATAACACGGGAGCTTTAAATTTTTATTTATTTTTTTTCGAAATTTTGCTAGATCTAATCCTAAACATGTGTTTTTACCTAAATTCGAAATAAAATTAATTAAAGGTAGTAGGATATTGAAAATTTACCGGAATCGAGCCTCATTTGCTACGGTTAGAATGTCGAAAAATTTACGAAATTCGAATTTCTAGAGAGAGTTTGGGAATAGGAGAGAGAAATTGAAAAAAAAATTAAATGAAAAAGGTACCGCTGCAAATAAGCCAATTTCAGTAAAAGTCCGGCTGCAAATAGTAACACCCTTACTTTTTTTATCCCAAATTTGCCGTCAACCTAAATCCATAAATTATACGCATTTCTTCCAAATCTATTTTTCTTATTTTCTTTTGTTTTATGTTTCTCTCTCTCTCTCTCTCTCTCTCTCTCTCTCTCTCTCTCTCTCTCTCTCTCTCTCTCTCTCTCTCTCTCTCTCGTCTCTATTTCTCTCGCTCTCCCTCTCCATCACTTCTCACCATTGCTGAGGGGGCGATGACTATGGCGTAACTATGGTGGTGGAGGCGGTCTTAATAAGGGGATGGTGATGGAGGCAGGAGGGGACGAGTGACGATGACTATGTGGTGGAGGTCAGGTCTACGACAGATGGTGGCGGCTATAGCGACTAGGTTTTAATTTGGTCGACAGCTAGGGTTTAATTTAGTCGACGGCTATGGCGGCTAGGGTTTAATTTGGTCGATGGTTAGGGTTTAATTTGGTTGATGGTTAGAGTTTAATTTGGTCAGATCTACGGCGGATTGTGGCTGGGTTTTAATTTGGTCGACGGCTAGGGTTTAATTTGGTCGACGGCTATGGCGGGGTTTAATTTGGTCTATTGCTAGGGTTTAATTTGGTCGGCGGCTAGGGCTAGTGGACGACTAGGTTTTTGCAGGTAGGGTAGGGTTTAATTTAGTCGACGGCTATGGTGGCTAGGGTTTAATTTGGTCGACGACTAGGGTTTAATTTGGTCGGCGGCTAGGGTTGGTGGACGACTAGGTTTTTGCAGGCAGGGTTTGGCGACGGCTGAAATTTTTTGGCTGCTATGATTTAAAGCTGGCTGGAAGATGTTGGAAGTTAGGGTTTGGCGGCGGCTGGGAGTTGGTGAATGATAGAGTTCAGAAAGTACACCACGGAATACCGAAGTATACCATAGTGTACCATAGCATACCATAGTATTTTTTAAAATCCGTATATTATTTGACATAAACGAAACTACGGGTGTCTGCAGATGACTACGATCGACAAAAAATTAAAAAAAAATCATAATTTTCAATATTATGTAAAAAAAAATAGAAAAAAAAACAGATTCTTATAGTAATGAAAAAAACAAAAAAATAAACGTATTCCACGTAAAAAATAAAATAAGAAAAATGATAGATGCAAATTAAAAATGTTAAATAATACCATAGTACACCATAGTACATTATCTGATGTAATTCGAATTGTGAGTGGAAGGACATTTTTGGAATGAGTTTTGATAAATGATGTGAAGCAAATTTTAGTTATGCTTGTCATTTAATTCTAATAAGTTTTGTAACACAGGACTTATATCTTAAGACCCCTTGAATTTATTAGTATATGGCCATATGGGTAACAACGTCAACATTATAACATGAATTTAATAATACAAACTCATTTTAGAAAAAAAAAATTATATACACTTAATTGTTATAATAAGAAATTGGCCATTAAATAAATGAAGCAAATAAGAATTAGAGAAAATAGGCTGAAAAATAGAAGATAAAAAATAATAACAAGTTAAAAATATATATAAAAAAGTGGATAAGAATTGCTCTAGTCGAGATTTGATATGAAACTAATTAGGAAAAAAATAGTACATAGTAATTTGTTGAGTCATTTATTGGCTGAAAATATCGAACAACTTTAACTTAAATAAAAATATAGTAAAGCTTGTTGTGGCGCGATCTCTCCCTTATTGGCTAAAGGGGATGACAAAAGTTAGCGGGAGTTTTTACCATGCATGCATATTAATTATGGTAAATTACGAATCCCCTAAACTGAAATCAAAATTATGAAAAACAAATCCATTTATTTGTAATTATTAAAATCTTATCATATTTGTTGTCGTCATAAAAAAAATTTGACTTGGAAACTTTATATAATCAGGCCCAATTTGGAACCCATTGGACTGCACGTAGGACTCAAGACTCACAAATTTAAGTGTACCCGTGAATGTTTTACTTTTATTTATCATTTTATATTTCAATTAAAATGTATTAGTTCGAATTTTCTTATGTCAAAAACAAGTAGCGAGAAATATATAAACTTAAAAGACATTAATTGAAATCGAGAAATAATAATTCATATATAATAAACTGATTAAATGGGCCCGAAGTTATCAAAATATATCTGGGATTGTAATTGTACATCACATATTCCACAAACTTGTATTATTGTCTATTTGTTTATTGATTAAGAACTATCCAAAATCATGAATTCTTATAAGATCAAAATCCCACTCACTTTTTTTCTTCTGATATATTATTATTATTATTATTATTATTATTATTATTATTATTATTATTATTATTATTATTATTATTATTATTATTATTATTATTATTATTATTATTATTATTATTATTATTATTATTATTATTATTATTATTATTATTATTATTATTATTATTATTATTATTATTATTATTATTATTATTATTATTATATCACACAACTTATAATATGCATTTCCAAATTTAGATTTTGATTAATCTTCAATTAATAATTTTGGGGCTAAAATGTCGACAAAATTAAAATGATTATTAAGTTTCTAATAGGAGCATCAATCAAACACACACTATATACATTCATCAAAAAAACACACAATATTTGATCCGACTATGAAACAGTAAGATAGGAAATAAATTTCCTACAGCATATATGACTCAGACTCAGAAAATGACTCTGTAAATGACTCAGACTCAGAAAATGACTCTGTAAATGACTCGACAGAATGAATTTGTAGTCAGCAGCAATCTGAAAGAGGACTTCAATCTGAAAGATTGAGCCTAGCAATATGAGCCTCATCAAGCAGATGGCGAGCAGCAATCTGAAAGAGGACTTCAATCTGAAAGATTGAGCCTAGCAATATGAGCCTCATCAAGCAGATGGCGAGCTATCTCGTGATCCCCAACTCGACCGGGGTCAATGTTTACACTGCCTTGAAAACCGTAGCCATTGTTCAGATATATGACGGCCCTCAAATCGTCGAGCGTGTCGACAGTGATGACCGAATATTGCTGAAGCTCGCCGGCGAGCCTCTTAAGGCTCTTGCGGTGCCTCGTGCATTTGGTTCGCATGTTGTCGCGCTTCTTCCACCTCCACACTTTCTGATGATCTCTGCAATTAAGGGTTGTCATCCATCATAATATATCCAAATTTATTGAATCATGGTTCGCCGGGAAGATTGTTGAGGCTGCATGGAGACCACTGTTGCAGAACAAATGCAATGTCGTTCAAACATGATTCATTTCAAATCTCACTCTCAATTTATATTATTCTCCTTATACTATGTCATGGTTGGTCTACTCGTATCTATATCACTCCACCTTTAACGGAGGATGGTGATTGATTTAATCATACCGTTGTCGGTGGCTCTCTAAATTATTCCATAAAAGTTCTAGGTACATTTTAGAAAATAATTAACTGCATGAAATGTTCTGAGGAGTTTCTTTAAATTTCTCTAACTTTGTAATAACTTTGTACATATTTCTAGAAGAAGTATACCTCGGAGATTTGTTTTGTATAGCCGCAACAGACATTTTTTCATTTACAATGCAATAACGGAAACAAAAAGTTATTGCAACTCAAAAACAAATTAAATGCTACATTAATTTTTCATTATTATATTAATATTTTGGATATGTTTCTCTCGTTGTACATTACATCCTTTCGATACAAATTTACCACTCTGATTTTCATAGGCAAATGACTAGAGTATATGTAACACACTAATGTAACACACTAAGTGAATTTTTATTTTTAGCCGATTTATTTTTCGTTCCAGCCGATTGATCACCCGTTCCAGCCGTTCCGACTAATTTCCCCTATTTTATTATTTAGCAATGAATTTGTATTGATACCTGGATTTCCCTTATATATGGGTGAATTACCTATAATTGCGGGCTACAAATACGAAATATGATTTCTCCCTTATTGTAAAATGACACAATCAGCCCTCTCTATCTCCTCTCGTCTATTCATCATCATCTCCACCTGGAATCTGGATATATGCCAATTGAATTTCTCTTACTTATGGAAAAATTACAATCAAGTCCCTAACTTAAGTTTATAAAACTTAGCATAAATTATAATTTGGCCCTATTTGTTTTTTATTCAAATTGGCCTCTATGTTATGTTATTCTGATTTTATATAATTTTATTGAAGGGTAGACTTGACCTTTTACCTTTGGTCAACAAGTAAATTACAATGGGTCAACTGTGTTATTTAAAAAAAGGGGCAATTTGCTATAGGTCCTCCTATAAGAGATTATATGTGTTAAAATCCATCTAATAAACTCTAATTTTCAGCAAATTTTTGTATTTATAATTTGTCAAAAGTACCCCTATCAATATCTCTAGTAATATACGGTAAAATATATCTTCAAAATCAAATCCCCCATTTCTCTCCCTATTATACTGCAAATCCGAAATTCCAATTGCAAAAATCTTGAATTCGATTTCTCCTCTTATTCTTCAAATCGAAAATCTCACCACGAATTTTGATTCCTTCAAGAGGTTTTGGGTGTTTGGTCGTTTGCAGTTTTACCAGGTCGTTTGCATTTTGTCTTCGTTTTCGATTTGCTGTTCAATTTTTTGGTTCTTGGTCGTTTGCAGTTTTGGGTGTTTTGGTTGTTTGCAGTTTTCGATTTGCTGCAGTTTGCAGTTTTCGATTTTTGGGTTCTTGATCGTTTGCAGTTTTCGATTTGGTCGTTTGCAGTTTTCGATTTGCTGTTCAATTTTTCGATTTGGTCGTTTGCAGTTTTTGATTTGCTGCAGTTTGCAGTTTTCGATTTTTGGGTTCTTGATCATTTGCAGATTTCGATTTGGTCGTTTGCAGTTTTTGATTTGCTGTTCAATTTGCTGTTCAATTTTTGGGTTCTTGGTCGTTTTACCAGGTCGTTTTGGGTACCAGGTCGTTTTGGGTGTTTGTCATTAAATATGTGTTTGAAATTATTTTTGTTATTTTACATTTATGTTTATTGATCCAAGTCAATTAGAAAAATGCATAAAAATATTAAAAAGTAGAATAAAAAATAATAAATGTAAATGTTTATTGATCCAAGTCAATTAGAAAAATGCAGAAAAAAATTAAAAAGTAGAATAAAAAATAAGAAAAATGAAAAAGTTGGGAAAGAGAGAGAGAGAAATAGACGTGAGAGATGAGAGAGAGGAGAGTGAAAGAGGGGGAGAGGAGAGAGTGAGGAGAGTGATATGTGGGATTTGCTCCGTAATTTTCAAATTGTATTGCATATAAATATTAATTAAGGGTATTTGTGTCTATATAATAATATTTTAATTTAATTAATATTAATTATATTGGCCAAAGGACCTACACCTATATTCATCTAACAATTTGGATATCCACCTATATAAGTCCAAAATTAGGGGTGTCTAGCCAATTTCCCCTTAAAGAAGGTGGGGATTTTGCTAGTTTAACTAAGTACAATTACCCTAATAATAATTCATGAAAAACATAGGAGTAGAACACCATATACACAAAACACACAAAACAATACGTTAATATAATATATTAAAATAAGTTATACCAAATAATCTTTTGATATTATCTTTTAAGACGTGTTTTTTAACATATTCAAAATAAATTTTATCATTAATAATCAATTTGCAATTGATCACTAAATTATGAAAATTATTAGGGAAACAATAAAAATATTTGAAAATTCGTTATTCAAATATGTTTCTAAGTTTTTAGAAATTAGAAAATGAACCATAAAGTTTTCGACATGTGTTTTCGAGTTTCCGACACGAAACGTTTTCTAAATATGGAAATTGTAAGAAGGTGAAGTTTATGTGGTACAATAGCATATACATAGTGTGGTAAGAGGTAAAAATGTCCAGAAAATTAAAATTTGTCTACGTGCCACATTAGCGTTGACTAACATAATAACTAACAATAGGGGATTTTTGTAATTTTCAATACCATAGAGGGGTAAATGCAATATTTTCTATAGTATATGTGTGCAAAATTTATTTTACCCTTAAATTTTATTTCAATCTCGTGCATCTACTCAAAAAATTAAGAAAATGCTATTTGCGGTCACAAAATTGCTATTCGCGGTTTCTAACAAAACCCCCAAAACTTTTAAAAATATCAAAACCCCCCCAAAACTGCAAATAGCAAAAAAAAAGAAAAAAAAAATTCGAAAATTCGAAATCAAGCTTGAAGAAGGGTTGGGCTTCGATTTTTTGATGTAATTTCGACTCTTATATGTGTAATATGCATTGGGTAGGTCGATTACGGGACCAATTTCATGTTAAAAAGCCCTACAAATCGATTTGTAGGGCTTTTTTTTTTCGCAAAAAAATGGTCGAACGCCCAAGATGGGCGCCCAAGGCGTGTACGAACGCCCGTTCCGGGCGTTCGTACACGCCTTGGGCGCCCATCTTGGGCGTTCGACCATTTAAAAAAAAAAAAAAAAAAAAAAAAAATTTTTTTTGCACTGGACGCCCAACTCGGGCGCCCAAATGCAACTTGCACGCCCAACTTGGGCGTGCACTGCATAAATGGGCGCCCAAGTTGGGCTTTTACGCGTTTTGGGGGGGTTTTTGAATTGTTTTGGAAAGTTTTGGGGGTTTTAGTGTAATAAAATATTTTTTTGGGGGGTTTTGTTGAAAACCGCAAATAGGGCTTCAATTGGGGGAATTGGGAAATCTGACAGCAAACGGTGACGTATTGGAAGGCTGACCTGGGCTTAGGGGTAAATAGTAGTTATTGGACCTTTACTTATTAATAAATTAAATGGACTAGATTTGGACTTTTATGGGCTGGAGAATGTTTTGTGGGTTATCTTTAAATTTTCTTTTAATTACAAATTGAATTTAACTCGTTACAAAATATTTTATTTTGCTGCCCAAACTATTTTTAGAAAAAAAAAAAATAATAATAATAATAAGCCAGAGATCATGATTAATTGATTATTGTTAATAATAATAATAATAATAATATTGGAAAATAATCACATTCTTTGGAATGGAGTAAATCAGCTTTATTAGCATGGATTTGTGAAATACATTAATTTAATTTATTTGCCTTAGCATATTATTTGTGTAGAAAAATATCGCATGTAAAAAAAAAAAAAAAAAAAAAAAAACACTAGAGATTCAACCAGTCGAAGCACGAGCAAAGCCCCCAGCAAAATCTCGAAGGGTAAGAGTCCTTAAAATAAACCTGTTTGCCAGTTCCGACGATATAAAAACTGAATGAACGGTGTACGTTAGTCATGATTACCTTAGTTATTGGAATAACGGAGATATTATGCCTTTCGCGGATTGTCTTTGCAGTAGCAGGCAGTGGGGCCCTCGCAGCAATTATTTCCGATGAAAACTGATTGAGGAAATTCGAGTCAGCGAAAGTAGCAGGACTACACTTGCGTGATTGAGTACTGAACAACTCCAATCCTTTTGCCTTTTCGAACACATTATCCGGAACGAATGCTCCTCCTCTAGTTGCAATTACTTTTCTTGCTACTAACGTTTCCCTGTCAACGCCAAAAAAATAAAATAAAAAAAGTTTGTTTCCTTGATGTGTTTACGAAAAACTTATGTTCTAGATGTATTCACTAAAGCCGTAGCAAGTGAATCAATACGTACCACCTAACAACAGCCACATTGCGTCTCCGAACATAGCAAAGTCCTAGACAGGTATCACAGTCGATCAATCCTAGGTTTTCACATGTTGGACAAGTTTGTACAATGGACCCCAAAAACTTACATTTTTTACATCTGCAAATAAAATTCGTACGAATAGCAATCATGAAAAAGGGGCACATTTCTTTTACTTTTTTAAACATTATCCCGTATTATTAGTTAGTAAAACTTAATAAACGCATCAGTTGTGACTCGAGCCAAAAAAAAAAAAAAAAGAAACATAAAGGCCATTCTTGAAACTTAAATTCATCCAGCCGTAAACTATACGAACAATATTTAGACACTTACACATAATCCGATCCATCCACACCACTCCCATTACAAGCAGGGCATTTAACCTTCAGCTCCCTGAAAAGTTTGTCAGCATTGCAAGTGGGACAGAACTTTTTTCCTAATGCTCCACAAGAAGCACAAGCTACACCACAAAATGAAATGAATAATTAAGAAAATACAAAAAAAAAAAATACGATTTTTTTTCTTTTTTTATTTTCGATGGAAAACACGAGGAGCATATTTATCTAGTTTAGTAGTTGCTCGTACCTGGACATCTGACACACTCTTCAGACTCAGGAATCACTGTCCTTGACTCACCACGAGGTGTAAATAGTACAGGAGCCTCGGACTTTGTGTCTACGGCATTAGGTAATAGCCGATCTGGTACAATTTCTGTTACTGTTTCTCTCTCTACAATAAAAGTTTCCAGTGTTCCTATATAAACATTGCAGTCTTCCACCGAATGAATATGCCAAGTCCTAGCTGGACGACTTCCCCAACAACAACGATGCCCGACGTGTTCTATTAGCAGCTCTCGTATTTCTACCTCATCCAATACTTGCCTGTTTAGATTATTAAAAAAAAATATTGGGTTGCCAAAGCTATTTTTAGTGGTATGCTAATAAAAATTACAAGTATCATATAGTTAACTGTTGAAGCAGTAAATTCAAGACTGACCTATGTACATTAGATACATGCTCTGTATAAAATCCGCGCAATACGCCCACAATATAACCAGTCGTTTGCTCTGCAACAAGGTAACTATGTCTCACAATACAACCAATATTGCAAAAAGTACGGATCGAAAAATGAAGTAAGTAAGCAATTGAACCTTTTGAATGACTAAAATGATTACACAAATACGAGTTAGTTTTCAATTTTTTTTTTTTTTTGTTCTCGAATTTTCCACAATAAAAACAACTCAAGCGATTGAGACGATCTTGACAATACGCCAGAATGCACTGTTTGACTACTTCCTACACAGATCTGGATAAAAAAAAAAAAAGTCAACTTGAAACAACAGTACAACACAAACTAAACAAAACAACAAGGCGAGTACTAAATAAATGGATCTACCTGCATACATAATTTCTCGGATAATTGAACTAATATTTCAGGGAGAAAAAAAATAAAATATAATATGATAGTGAAATTACCACCAGGACGAAGACGGAGTTCAGGAGAAGACAGATAAGGGGCACCAAAAGAGGAAAGATAGAGGTCGGAATCATAGGGTATTAAACCATGTTCATCGACTACGATATTAGTTCCGCCGACGGAAATCGTTTCAATCAAACGTGATACCTCACTTACTACGTGTTCCCGGATAGAATCGTCGAGATCAGAAACTGGATCTTCACCTGCTGAAACATAAATATTATCAAGAACACGTCATACCCTGCTTTCTAGGAGGTGCCGGGTATAAGCTGGGAGATCGGAAACTGGATCTTCACTCACTGAAAGCAAAGGCTGCTCCATTTTCTTTGGTTTTCTGATTGACTAGTGAAAGTGAATATCTGAGATATAACAAATGAATAGCTACATGGAGTTGTGTGTGTGTGTGTCCCACTCTTCTTCTTTATCCGTCGTAGTGGTGTACGTACAAACCTGTCTGTCTGTGAAAAAAAAACAAATTAAACTCCACACCAATTAGATTAACACCTTTATTTTATTTTATTTTGAGCCGCCTTGCATTTCTCTCTCTCTCTCTCTCTCTCTCTCTCTCTCTCTCTCTCTGCAGCCCTTTTATATATATTCATGCTCATGCAGATTCTTGAAAATATATACAACTGTACGCGTGGGTGGAAATCCACTATTCTCTCGTAGATGCAAAAACTGGTTTGCTGGATGATCGGCCCAAATCGTAAGGAATCCAGTTGATATATATTAAATAAGTTGCTATATCATACAATCTTTTGATATTATCTATTATCATGTGTTTTTGAACATTTACAAATAATATTTAGAAGTATATTACACTAAATCTATATACCGATTTATTTCTGATTTATCTCGATTAATCAATCACCACCGCACCGATTTATCGTCGTGTGTCAGTTCCTAACCGCCTCGGAACTGATAACCATTTTTTTTATTGAAAGTGAAAAAATTCATCCCAAAAGTATACAGAAACACTCAAATGTTAATAGAGAAAGAATATATTACATAACAAAAGCACACCGACAGCCACAAACCAAAAAGAAAAAAACTTTGGTAAGAAAATCAAACAAACTTACAGATTCAACCAGTCCAAACAAGGGCAAAGCCCCCAACAAAACCTGGAAGGATAAGAATCCTTCAAATAAACCTCTCTCCCGGTTCCAATGATATAGAAACTGAACGAACGACTGCGGTTAGTCATAGTAACCCTAGTTACCGGAACTACCGATATAATATGCCTCTCACAAATCACCCTTGCAGAAGGAGGCACCGGGGCTCGCTCAGCGATTATCTCCGAAGAGAACTTGTTGAGAAAAAACGAGTCAGCGAAAAATGCAGGAGTACACTGCTGTGCTTGAGTATTGCACAACTGCACACCTTTTGCTCTGTGGAACACCTCATCCGGAACCGAAGCTGCTCCACTTGTTGCACTTACTTTTCTTGCTTTAAATGTTTTCCTGTCAATTAAAAAAAGAAAATTGAGCATTTACAAATTAACCCCCGAAAGATTCTCTAAATTCCATCCCTCAAATCAGTATCCATGTTAACGGCGTTTGATGGATATTGTATTCGACTGAGGTGGCAACGGAAACTAGATAGATATATGTAAGTGGATAGATACGTACCATCTAACAACAGCCACTTTGTGAGACAGCAGAGAGCCGCTACCTCGACACGTCTCACATTTGATTAATCCACTGGATCCGCATGTTGCACAAGGAATCTTCCCCTTACCATTACACTGTTTACATCTACAGATAAATATTCGGGCATCTCGTGTGAATAAGACTCACCTAAAGTTTTGATATATTTTTTTTCCCTTTCATTTTTGAACCGAAATTAAGATTTGATATAAGAATCAGTTATGACTTAGAGCTATAAGGGCAGACAAAGTACGAGTCGATATAAACAAAATAAAAAACTCACATTTGAGTAATTTAGCACTGTAGACTATTTATTACACGTGTAATTCCGAAATTTAGAACACTTACATTGAATCTGATCCATCATCATGCGCAATCAAACCTCTCCCATAGCAAGCAGTACATGGATTCATCTGATTCTCCTTATACAACCCGGATTCTTTATCTGCATTACAAGTGGGACAAGCAATATTTCCTTTTCCTCCACAACCTACACAAATGACAGAATTAGAGTATGTCTATTTTTTTCTTTTCTTTTGGTATACAAAACAAGGTGATAAAAAACAGGCTGCATATATATTTTGACTAGCTCATTACCTGAGCATTTCTCAACAGCTTCTGAATGAGGAATCACAGTCCATGACTCTTTATGAGGTGTAAATAGCACCGGAAACTCAGACCTTAGATCCAATTCCCATATTCCGAGTTCAGGGCCCTGTTCTTTTCCATCCACTTCGCCAGAAAGGTAGGGTTTCTTTTCGGTTACTGTTTCTCTCTCTTCAACGAAACTTTCGAGTGTTCCGACATATACATTGCAATCCTCCACCGCGCGAATACGCCAAGTCCTAGCTGGACGACTTCCCCAACAACAACGATGACCAACGTGATCTATCAGTAGTTCTCGTATTTCTACGTCATCCAATACTTGCCTGTATTAGTAACTTGAAGAATTAATGACACTGTAAGAGATAATCTTAACATAAAATTTGACCTTTTAAGGGTTTGTATATTTGAATTTGTGATGTAATACAGATGATTTAGAATAACTGCACCAATAAGTTCTTTTGCAACATACGATACCAAGCAGAAGTTAAAAAATAATACGATTTCAGAAGCTGCTTAAGAATTTCCTTTCTTATAATTCAATATTGAACAAGCTTCCAAAACCAAGTGGCTTTCAGGTAGAGCATCGAACTACAGTTTCAATTTTGAAATACATAGAATCACACATTATGGAGATGAAAAATGCAAGATACGTGCATTGAAATATTTGAAGGATTTTATTGGAATTCTGCGGTTGGACTCACATATTAAGGTTCGAGTTAGGAATTGTGCATTCCTTTGTTATTTATGTGGAAAACATGTATTGCATCACAAATATCAATCCATGAAATTATATTATTTGTTCGAGTAAAAGATCAAACTTCAAGCACTGATGTAGCAAAGTAAAAGCAATGAAGCCTTGCAGCACCAGGACAAAGTATGCATATTAGAGTAGCTTAAATCAATTGCAATACCAATAAAATGCTATGACATATAACATCAGAGCATACTGAGTGGTATGTTAATAGAAAAAGAAAAATCAAGTTTCAACTAGTAAAATGCTGAAGCAGCAAATTCAAAACCGACCTTTGTGTGTTAGCAGCATTTTGTGTTAAATGCCCGTAATATTCGTCCCCGTGATTTCCAGTCACTTGCTCTGCAACAAAGTTAACCACAAACCACCACAGAATCAATATGCATTGCCACTAAAAAAAATGCTCATAAAACGGCTCTACATTAGCCACATATTAACCATATGTAACAACTGAAACGAAAAAATAAGAAAGAGGAAAAAAATCTCAGCTAGAAACAACACAAACAAGAAGAACACTAAATGGAGTTGCACACAAGTAATATCTTGGACAATCGAAAAAATAATCGGGGAAACAAAGTTTCAAAATTCAAATTACCAGTGGGATAGAGGGGTTCAGGAGAACTGAGCAGAGCAGCATGAAGAGAGGGGGGGTAGGGATTAGAATAAGCAGCTGCTGACCGAATTTCATCGACGTTGACTTCAGTTCCGGTGAAGGAAGCTGTCTGGATCGCTGAGCCTGCACTTCCCACGTGCTCGTACGAACTCCATATCTTACTTTCTTCAATGAATCAATAAAAGTAGTGTTAAGTTTTTAAAATAATCTGCATAAAACAGATACATACATACATGTATTGATTACTAATTTTGAATTCGAATTTGACAACACCAACAAAATCAGGAACAGATAGACCAAATTAAAGCAAATCATAAATCAATATTTGTATCCAAAATGCAAAGTGCATTAGTATATTTTCATTTCACAGCTCCAAATCAATTAATCAAAACCAAAAAAACAATCAATTAGAGTAAGAATACACGAATTAAAACAACGTTGACAAAATTTAAAAAATGCTGCGAAAATGCTTCAAACGGAAATTCTAGTAATTTTGCAGAAGTTGTTTAGCGATCAAAACTCCTATCGATACAAAAACAGCAAGCCCTAGATTTCTAAAATTAGGATTTAAATTCAAAGATTTATAATCCAGAAACTCAGCGAAAGACACGATTTTTCCGAAGCATAGAATTGCTTGAAAATTGGAAACGCGACTATACCTGGTGATATCAAAGGCTGCTCCATTTTTTTCTCTCTCTAAAATTTCTCTTGATTTGAATTGAGTTGATGATCCGATTGATGAAGGCAAATGAAGGTATTAAAAATGGCAATTTCTACCTTAATGAAGAAGGAAAACGCAAGACTTTGTTTGTCTTCGACTGGGTCGGGGGTGGGTGGGGGGTGGGGGCATAATTTTGGCAGCCTGGATTTTATTTGCAAAACGTGAAGCTAATAATTTCTCATTTACGCGCTAAACACACACCTTGCTTATAACCCCCTAAACTACCATTAATATCATTTCGTACCCTATATTTTTGAGTCGCAGTAATAATCGACAACCAATTTGAACTTAATGTTCACTTGCTTCAACTACTAAACCACGAGTTCACTTGCTTCAATTATTATAGGGTAAATTACAATAACCCCTGAAGTATGGTCAATTTATGAAAAAACTCATTTTGTTTGGATGATTGCATTTACCCCTTAATTATGATTTTTTCTTACACCTCCACCCTTATAGTGTCAAATTCAACATAATCATTTAGATTTCGTGGAATGTGCTCTACTTTGTAGTTTGTACTCGTTTTGTGTAAATATACAGTTTATGGTGCATCACAATCTGATATATACAAGCCAAAAAACACATACTATGATCATCTTGCTTTAAAACGTGGAGTTCGAGTGGGATAAAACGGGTACAAAAGTGATAATATTTCATATAATATCGAAAATTCTACTAAATTTAAAACCGCAAGAGTGGATGTTTAAGAATATTTATATTTGATGGGTGGTTGTAATTACCCAAACATGATGGGAGTTTTCGTAATTTGACCGTAGCTCAGGGGTTGGTTTTAATTTACCCATTATTATAATTACATGTTAAAAAATAGGGCAATGAACAACCGTGCATGAAATTATTTCCACATTATTTATCGAGGAAGAAAGATAAATTAATTAGGATTACATTATGAATTTTACATGATTTTCCACATCTACTATAAGCTATAGTGGATTTGTTGACCTTAAATTTTATTTTGTTGACCTTCATTTAAGGTTTATTTATACTGGGCCTGCCCTAACAAAGCCCAATGTTTAGTAGACACAAAAAAAAAAATTAAAAAAAAAAAATCAAAGATTGTTATTTGGGCTTCGAATATATATATGCCCAATATCCTTCTTTTATAACCGTGAGAATTAGGGTTTAGCTACAATCATTTAATTCGACACCTCAGTTCTCAGAGCGCCGTAGAAGCTTTTTCGTTCAGCAAAAATGGTGAAGGGAAGGCAAGGCGAACGCGTCAGGTTATACACTCGAGGAACAGTTCTCGGATACAAGAGGTAATTATAGATTTAATTTATTTTTTGGGGGTCTGATTTTCGTTTTTTTAAGCCGTGTTTGGTTGATTTTACAAAATAATAATGGCGTGTTCGTTCGATTTAATTTGAATTGATTGTAGATCGAAGTCGAATCAGTACCCAAACACGTCGCTGATCCAGATAGAGGGAGTGAACACACAAGAGGAGGTGCAGTGGTACCTTGGGAAGAAAATGGCGTACATTTACAAGGCTAAGGTTAAGAAGGACGGATCTCACTACCGTTGCATTTGGGGCAAGGTTGCTCGTCCTCACGGTAACAGCGGCGTCGTTCGCGCCAAATTCAAGTCCAACCTTCCCCCTAAATCCATGGTAACTTTTAATTTCTGCAGCAAAGAGTTGATTTTTAATTTTTGATTTATGGATTTCGTGGTGTGGTAATAATCTGTATTTTGCCAAACAGGGTGCTAGAGTGAGGGTGTTCATGTACCCGAGCAACATTTGAGGTGAATACTCATTCTCAAACTCTGTTTTGTTAGTTTCGACATTTCAATTGTAAAATGGATAATTGAATTGAATTTGATTGTGTATGAGTTTCTCAATTTTTTGACAGTTAGTTTTTGGATTGTTGCAACAATTATCCGTAATCTCTTTTTTCGAGAGTACACATTTTAAACCACTGAATGAACTTAGTTTTGAACACATTGCTGTTATGTATCTGGCATGTTATGAGTTGAATGTACTTTTAATCCCATTCCGTTCGTCTTTCTCGTGTATTGGTTTCAAATTAACTACAAGTTATCCCTTCGACATGGAAATCAGAGGGTTGAAATTGTAATGCACGTGCCATAACTTTGGAGTATTCGATGTTTGTGCAAGATGCATACTCTGGTTTTTCAATTAGAAATTGTATGTGTTAACTAGCTTCGCCTTCTTTTTTCAGTGATTGGTCATTGTTTAGACTTTTTCACGAGCACTTAATGAAAGAGTTATGCATACTAATGTAAATTTCTTTTTCGAGTGTAACTGAGTTTCTTGTTGCCAAACCCACTGAAATGGTTGTGTGTGTAGGCATAATGAACATCATCAATTAAGCTACTGCATGAGAAAGTTGCATTTGCCTTCGTTATAGTCTTTGTAATTTTCAGCTGATTTTTTGTTTCGTGTTGTTGCAGGGTTTGTGAAGCAGAAGATTTAGCCAAGTAGTTGATTTTGAAATTTTGTTGAGTTGGAAACAGTTTGTATTGGATAATTGAAGTACCTTTCTTTTCATTTGAGTAATTATAAGTGTTTGAACTTGCATTTTGGTATAATTATTCAATTGCTTTTCATTTGCTTTACATTTGAAGTAGTTTTCATTTGGACCAATACTCCCCATTTCTTGTGATTACATTTTTGTTTATTGTTCTGGATAATTTTTGAAAGATTATAAAATTTCATGCGCTAAATGCAATTAGTTTTGAGAATAATAGCCCGTTCGGTTACCTATCTTGTATTAAATGATCCTATTCGGTGTATACGAAAGGGATCTATATTAGACTATATATAGTTAAATTTATAAATTAATACAGTCGGGGCTAGTAAAAAAAAAATTAATTTAGCAAAATATTAATTAAATTATGGAACTAATAATTTAGTAAGTTTATTCCGAGTCGCGACAGAAAGAAATTATTATTTTAATGGATTTTATTGTACTTCAAAAATTAATTTAGGTGCGTGTGTTGCAAGGTCGTTTAGACACGACCACGGGCCACGTCGGGTCCGGGTCCGAGTTCGAGTCGGGTCCGGGTCCAAAACCGGTCTTTTGATTTTTTATTTTTTTTTGAATCTTGACCGTTGGGAAAAAAAAAACTGAATTTAGTCAGACCGGGTTCGGGTCGGTTCCGGGTGGACCCGAGTTTCTAGCCGTTGAAAAAAAAATTGAATTTACGGACCGTGTCCGGGTTGGGTCTAGTTCGGGTTCGGTTTATAGCCGTTGCATTTCCAAAATAAAAAAAAAACATTTTTTTATTCGGGTGGACCCGACGGGTCCTCGGGTCCCCCCACCGGGTAGACCCGTCGGCTCTCGGGTCCAATAAATCGAGACCGAAACCGACCCATGTAAAGTCGGGTCAAGGTCCGGGTACAAAGGATGCCGGTCGGTTCCAGGACGGGGCAGGTCCAAATCCGGGTCGGGTCCGGGTCTAAGCCGGCCTGGCCGTGTCTAAGGTCGTGTATTCGTGTAATAAAACAATTTAAAATAAATAAATAATAAACTTGAACACTCGAGTTTAAGAAAAAATAATAGTTGTTACATAAGATAAAATGTAAAACTTGTTAATATTCCTTAAGTTAAGGGTTAGGACCCAATTGCAGAGGCTAAAAGCCCATCTCCTTATAAATCGAGGCCCATCAATCCTGCGTCATCTCATATCGTTAACGAAGACGAAATAACGTGATTATCAATTTCCCCCCTTTCTCAAAATCCCTAGGGCTAACCGAAAACTATTTGGTTCTCGATTCAAATTTCCTTTCTGGTAATGTATTCTCATGATTGTTTTCAGTTATGGATTTCTTTACTGCTATGTTTATTTCTTCTTCTTTTTCATTGTCTGTTTTTTGTATTCCGGAAGAAATTTAATATGCCTGAATCCCGAGTTTATTTCTTGTCAAGTAGATTGATTAACAAAGTTCAGAATCATGTATTGTCGAGTGTATACCTTTCTCGTAGAACTTACTGCTGTTCGTGTATGTTTGATGTGCCGTACGATTGATTTCATCGGGAAATGAATATATATACTTCTGAAATATCTGGATGGTGGCTTTTCCTGAATATATCAATTGCTTTCATGAATTTCTTTGCCCATGGTAAAACTGCGTAGTTTTATATAATCAGTTAACTATTTTTATTCGTTTTTTCAAGTAGTTGATAGACACGAATGTGAGCATTGTGTGCATTAGACAAGACCTTCGTCTCCTCATATGTATCCTAGTCAACCTAGTTTCTGAAGTTTGACGAAAATGTTGCGAGGGCGTTTTTTTTTTTCTTTTTCTTTTTTGTCACTTTGGATCTGTGTGCGATAAGTTAGATTTTGACCCCATCTGATATTTCAAGTTTAGTAGATCAATATTAATAAATAAGCTGGGTCCATCTGCAATAAAACCAGTTTTTCGTTGTTTCTTGTTCGGCTTTGTATTTCAGAAATCTTGACGTGTGTGTACTCCTAACTCTCTACAGGAGGAAAGATCAACATTTATTTTCTGTTGAGAAAAAAAAATAGTGAAAGCCACCTAGATTTCTGCAAAAGAAAGATGCTGCAAATTCGGCTTAGCAAGCCAGCTAATGAAACTGGCGTTAGTGCAAAACCTGCGCCCACGGATAGTGTCACAGTTGCGTGCCCTGATCACCTTGTCTTAGCCGATCTTCCAGTAGCCAAGAGTCTTGGTTCAGCAAGTGCCAATGCTGTTATAAAGACTATTGGCCGTAGGTCCCGCCGCCATCTTGGGGAACGTGTACATTTTTGTGTCAGATGTGATTTCCCTATTGCTATCTATGGCCGTCTCGTAAGTGTTACATTTACTAAACATTGTTTATCTTGTAATATACGTTCGTACCCTTTTGCATGATTTATACCTTCCACAATAATACATGGCTGGAGAATGAATTTACGGTGGTATGGCATGAGCCAGAGGAGGATCTCTTGTTGTGTATATTCTCTCAGAAATATTCCATTAGGCTTGTGAGTGTTGATGTGTGATTAATCTTCCAGCTTTGATACCAAATTACCAATACTTGTGGTCAACTGTGTCTATTATATACATGTTTCCGTTCCAGAGTTGGCTTTGTCGTAAACTACACATCAGTGCCAATATCACTTCAAAGCTAGATTTCTTCGTACATGCTTTAGGATTTTGTTATTTATCGTTGCTATTGTAGGGTCGTTAGTTACTGGAAGATATTTTAGTGATAAGTTAATAATTTCTTTCAGTTGTCTTCATTGCAAGCTTATATAAAATTTATGCACAAGTACCTATTTTTCTGATTGAAGCCATCAAGAAAAAGTAAACACATTTTCCACATGCAGTTATATATCCTCAGCATGGTTATTTCATTAGTGCATTAACAAACTTATCTTATTGCAGAGCCCCTGTGAGCATGCTTTCTGTTTGGATTGTGCTAGGAGTGATTCTCTCTGCTACCTGTAAGGCTCTTACATATTCATTCTGTTAGTTATTTTATCATGATAGTGTTATGTTCGAGTTTTAGCTGCTTGATTTTGTATAAGATAAAGAAAATCCAGCGTAAAAAGCACAATTTATTTATTCAGTTGTCCGGTAAAGAAACAAAAACACAGTTGGCAGTTGCCATTACCGTATTGAATTATGTTGCATTCAATAGCATCCAGGAAATAAATTATGCCTGTCTTGTGATGCTAACTTGTACATGCATCAAATCATTAATGATTGAAGCTAATGAATGTCATCCGTCTTGCTACACAGCTGCGATGGACGTGTACAAAAAATCCAAACAATCAAAATGATGGAAGGGATCTTTATATGTGCAGCACCTCACTGTCTCAAGTCTTTCTTAAAGAAGAGTGACTTTGAGTGGCATATAAACGAGACCCACGCCGACCTTCTTCACCCTGGCAAGGAGAGAGAAGGAAACGAGACAGAGGCTATAAGTGCCAGAAAATCTTCAGCATCAGATTCCACAGTTCAAGCACCTTTAAGGCAGGTTTTTTCCCCTGGTTCGAATTCTCAGGTTCATGAAGACAAAACACAGCAGAGACCCCAAACGAGGGACCCACAACCACCTTTAAGACCCGTCATGCAGCAGACGAGGCCAATGCCACCTTTTTCAGGACAAGCTCCAAATTATCCATCAGAGCAACAACAACAACACACCGACACCAATCAACCCCATAACCGCTTTCCTCAGCAAACTTTCGATCCCCAAGGGCAGGGTGGCTTACGTCAAGAATCAGGTCAGTTTCTTGATTTATAAATAAATAAATAAAATCTATATCTGAAAAATCTGTTAATTGATCCTTTAATTATTTTTTACCAGTTAATAATCCAAATTCAGCTATGGTTCCCACTCAATTCGGTTACCCTCCTTACGGAGGCGATGGAGCACAACAGTTCTTTGGTGCTCAATACGAGATGGGAAGAACGGATTCGACACCAGAAGCTGGATCTGGACAGGGTTTAATGTCAGGTTTCATGCCGGGTCCCACTGGTCCCGTGAATTTCGGACAAAATTACCCTCAGCAGTGGAACATGGCCCCCACTTCTTTGCCTATGAATGTGGATCCACCTCAAGGAGCTAATACAGATGGGTTTATGAATGTTGACCCTCAAGGAAGAGGGTTTTATCGAGGGGATTATGGACAGAATGTGGGGCCTACTCCTCCGACAGGCAATTATATGGACACGAGGGACGGGAAGGGAATTTTGGCACCACAGCCAATGTCTAATCCTCCACCACCTCAATCGGCACAGATTCAGCGGGACAGGTCGTATTCTGGTGATGGGAATCATGATGCTCCGCCTGGCTTCGGGTGGCAACAGGATTAGCCTTTGTTTTAAAAATAAAAATTGGTTTGCTGATATTTGTGCCAAATTGAACTACTTAGAACAGTCCTTGCATTTGATTATTTTGTTGATATGTTGTTGTGCTACTTTTTTCTTTCTTACTGTTGTAGGGCAACACTGGTTGGTGGTGATTCTAATGATAATACACACAAGATTTTGATGTTTAAATTATGTTGTCTAAAACATCTGAGTACATTATATTAGGTTTGTAACATATATTATTACAAGAAAATGCCATTTTATCCGTCTCAAGAGTTCTACTGCAGATTAAATATTGCTTTTGGCACTGGCAAAGGCAGCAGAATAATGAGCAGCCTTTGTTCCATCAAAAATCAAACCGCAATCAAAGCGAAAAGGGAGCCAAAAAATGAGTAATCGGATCAAATCTTCGTCTCCAAAATCCATCTACGAATATTTTATCACTCGTCAATTCAATTTCTTCGTCTCCAAAATCCATTTATGAACCTTTGTGACACATTCTTCATCAAATCTTACATATACGTGCTGAAGTTTCCTGTGCCAAACTTGACCATATCGACAAATACAATCTTTGTATCTTTCACAAAGTGCTGGAACTGTAAGAACGATAACAAGGCCTGCCACAAAACAAAGAGGGATGTAAACGGATTAGCAAAAACGGATATTGCAAAAAGAGATTCATGCAAACAAATTTCTGATCTTAAGATGATATATATATCTATCTTTTTTATACTCACAAGTATAGCACAAGGTGAAGAAATCGGTTAGGCTCCCGATTACGGAAATCATCAAAAGACTAATAGCCACTTTTACAAACATTCTCGAGTCCCTTCCATGGGCAATATCCTCCGATACAGACAGCACTACGTTTATATGACCGCGAATTGTATTTGCTGCTTCGTTCACGGTTTCTTCTGAGAGATGGAAATGCGGTAAAGGTGGAGCCGGTCTGTTTCGAATTATTCACACGAAAAATCCATTACAAGGTCTAATCTTAACATATTTAAGTCATAAAAAAAGAAGAAAATAAGGTAAGTCACCTGTTCAAAATTGCTGCTGATTTTGCCCATAGAAAAAGAATTGTGAAGAGGAGAAAGAACACACTTGAGAATAGTGATAAAAGAGTATAACCAGATATCTCAAATACAACCCAAACAGCCAAAGCTACAACTAAAATCCCCACTGTTAGATTCTTCTGTCTCCATAGTATTACATCTGCAACTGTTTCTCAACAGGAAACAGATAATTCAAATTCTTGGATCCAAATATCAAAATTTCAACTTTTCTTATATGGATTGTTTGGATTGAAAAAAAAAAAAAAAAAAGATTAATGATGAAATTTTGGTCAAAATAGACTTACCAAGACCTCCTCCAAAAATCTGATGAATTTCTGTACCCCTGTTAGATAACTTTTCTGATGAACCCATTTTCAAGAATTCAGAAACAAACAGAACCCATCAACCAATCCAAATGTATTCACTTCTTTAACAGAAAAAGGAATGATCTTTGTCTGGAAAAGAAATTAAAAAATTGATCTTGATATTTTTTTAAATGGAAGTAACGACCAGTTTTGTTCTGTAAAGCTCTCAATATATCTTTTTTTGATTTAGTGTTTGTGTTGGTGCTTTTATATATACAGAATATACATTTGTGTAGAATGATGTTGACATGTGGGGTTAGTGGTTCTCAAATTACAGCTTGAAAGATTGAATTTTTTTTTATAAGCTTGAAAGATTGAAATTACTTTTCCATTGTTTCTTCTTCAAATCCACAAATTAAAAAGCTTTGATTAAATAAAGTTGCCACTGGGCCCACTGGGGGTGGGGGGTGGGGGGTAGTAGTGGACTAGTAGTGCTTGGGCTTGAGGTATTTGGTCGGTGTTTCTTGGTCTTGAGATAGAGACATTAGCTGGCATTTCGTTTATCTTCTTTACTGAAATCTATGTTTTGAAGTAATGTTTGGTGTGTGAAAATAATTATTCAAACAGAGATATTAGTGAATTGCGTAATGTGTAATCTTTGACTGCAATTGTAAAGAAACTTCTTTCAAATATTATGTCAGCAATCAAATAATGTCAATCAACACTAAATTAATAATTATCAACATTCAATTATGATGGGGCCATTTATTACAAAAGAAATGTACTATAATCCCCAGTAATCAAAACAGTAAAATCTCCAGTTCTTTTTTGTCCAAACAAAGGAGAAGAAAATTGTACATTACACACAATTAAGAGGGGAGGTAACTATAAATAACCTTAAAACATGTCTCTTTTCCTTTTTCACGCCTTCTCTGCGCCGCTGTTCTTGTTTTCCTCGGACGAAGTACCAGGTTGCTCACCGCCAATAGTTGGTGGTGGTGGTGGTGGTGGAGCAGAATCCAACAAACTCGCAGCTATAGCAGCTTTCAAATCCTCGTCTTCATCGTCCGGTACAGCTTCCACGTCAGCGTACGGAACAAGTGCTCTTCTAGAAGAAGCCGAGTTGCACGATTTGGTGATCCTCTCAGCGTCTTCGGGCGAAAGCCACTGCCCGTATCCATTGGAAGCTTCCGAAGAAGAGATGGGGCATTCCTTTGGGAAATTCCCCCTAACGAGAAAAATGCTCCAGCCGAAGCTCTTGAGCGAGTCCAGATAGGCTGAGAGGTAGAATCTCGAAAGGTGCTCGGGTGCTGCTAATAGGCTGTCGAAATTGTACCACTCACCGTTCAGTTTTCGGATGCAGAACCAATGGTCCTGTAAATGGCAGATGAATGCGTTTTCCTTTTCGGGATCTATCTGAGCTGGCTCGGCCACTGGACTGTTCATCGGAATGACTTGCAAATCCCATACTTCTAGAGCTTTCTGTAGAACCTGCACGACGAATTTAAAAAAAAAAACAAATCATATTACTAACGAAGCTGTATTTTCAGAATCAAGAATCAGAGGCACTTTCGGTTAAACAGGGATTCCCGGGCATAGTTTGACGTGTAGCTTGTTAAAACATGCTTGTCCTAATTAAAGTTCGACATACTTATCCCTGAATCTATCACATAATAATTTAAATATCGAGCAATCTCCTGAAAACACAAAAAAATAACAGCTCCATAGGAATGAAGTTTCCGAGTTAAAATGCGTGTTTTCAGCTACTTCTCAGAAAATGTTATCCAGACAAGACAACTGGCGACACTGGTTCAAATTTGAAGTTAATTGTCTACAGTGTAATAATAACAACAGTAACAGATTAAATGCAAGGCCGCTATAAAATTAAATTATCCGAAAATTTTAAGATTCTTTATCCATATTCAGACATGTTCCTTGCCTTTGGCAGAGGTCTATGAATTGACTAGGCGTTAACCAGAAAGTTTGACGGAGGTGGATCTTAGTAAACGGGGTATGTTTCCTATAGAGAGATCTTACGAGTAGTTGTGAATACTAAAGAACATCTTCATGGCACATGCATTGATGAAAATGGTTGTTCTTGCCTCAGAACATAACACATTGAAGGGCACTGAAAATGATTTTTAAGTATAAACAAGAGCTTAAAATTAATCCAGTCATAACCAAATGTTAAAACCCATAAAAGTCTCAGCTTTTCACATGTAACGGTACCAATATCGTATAATATCATACAAGTAAGGATTCACATTTGCAAACTACCTACTCTATGTCATATGAAGGCACACGTCAAATCATTATTACACGATAATGTAAGTTAAGCTCGATGCACGTATACATTGCTCAACATGAATTCTAATTTCCTAGCACTTTAACTTGCTCGTTATGCTTCAGAAACTACTTGAAAATAAAATATCCAAACCCCTTTGGTCAAAAGCCGTAAACGGGAGCTCGTTTAAGTTGAAATGCAATGAAAGTGGAAAAAAGATAATTCCTTTTCCAAGATACACAGCTCAGATGTATGCCCACACTTGCAAAGAAGCAAAATAAACTCATGGTAGTAACGGCGTACATTAAAAATTTCTTGCTTAAAGGTAAACCGTAAACTATAACAAATTAATTCCTAATTCGATCAGCCACCAAAAAACCCTAATTATATCATTTTTCTACCACTTTGTACTGTGTGTTTTTCAGCTAAAAATCCATTCTTTCGTGAAACACCAAAAAAAAAATAAAAGAAAATCACATTCTTGGAAAAAAAACAAAAATCATCCTTTGCAAGAATAGAACGGCAATTCAACTTCAGAAATAATAGTGTACCAACATAAACACTCACACATAAATTAATTCGTTAAACTAACCGAAACAATAATAATAAAAAAAAAATAATAGAAATCGTGAAGAAACTGAAATTAAAATTAATGTTAAAGAAACTTAAAAAAAACAAACCTGGATGCTGAAGTCTCCATCTAGAGAAACGTTGTGCGAAAGCTCCGGGAGGTAATCTCCGGTGACGGAGCCGAGCATCATCTGCCGCTCCGTCCGATCGAGATCCGACGCCAGCGCCGCCAAATCGAACTCCGAGAAAAACGGCCCCTGCAACACCGTATTCACGCAATGCACCGCGCACAGCTTCGACTCTTGTACCTCGTGGTACAATATCCCCCCATTGCTCGCACCTCCTCCTTCAGAACTACTATTCATTGCCCTATTTTATCAATACGCGCCCTAACCTCTTAACTTTTAATTGGGATTTTTCCGCAGAAATTGGGGAGTTTGGTGGAGAAGATGAGAAACGATCGAGGGATTTCAGAACGAAAGTTGAAGTCTTGAAGAAAACGAAACGTCAGCGTTTTGTCAAAGAGTGGACCTTCTGTAATATAAGACACACCGGATATGTAATAAGTGGGTTCTTCTTTGGGCTTTTATTATTGATTTTTTTCAGCCCATCAAAATTACTATATATTTAGCTTTCATAAAAATAATAAATTAGATTGTGACAAATAAAAATAGGGTTTTGCTATTTGCAGCGGGACTTTTACTGAAATTGGCTTATTTGCAGCGGTACCTTTTTCATTTATTTTTTTTTTTCTTTTCAATTTCTCTCTCCTATTCCAAACACTCTCTAGAAATTCGAAGAAAATTCAATTTTCCGTGCTCTGCAGAACGGGAGATTCAAACGGCTTGAATCCTCCGTTCTGCAGAGCACGGGAACTTGAATTTTCTTCGAGTTTCCGTGCTCCAGAAAACGGGCGATTCAAATTTTCGTGCTCCAGAAAACGGGACCTTCAAACTGTTTTTTGAATTTTTATTTTCGGAGAAAAAAAAATTTGAATATGAATCACCCGTGCTGTAGAACACGGGAACTTGAATAATCTTCATGTTCCCGTGTTCTGCAGAACGGAGGACTCAAAAAATATGAGGTTCCCGTTCTGCAGAACACGGGAACTTGAAGATTATTCAAGTTCCCGTGTTCTGCAGAACGGGAACTTAAAGTTTTAATATTTTTTATTTTTTTTTTAATATTTTTTTCTAAATATCGAATTTTCTAATTATTTAAGGAACATGATAACACATATTCGGATTATTGTACTCGTTTGTACATTCATCGTCAAAATCACCATCATCACCCTACCAAATTATAAAATTAATAATACAAAGGAATATAAAAACTAATAATACAAAAAAAAAAAAAAAAAAAAAAAAAAAAAAAATTGAAAATTGATACCCAAGTTCCCGTGTTGTACAGCACGGGTAACTCCAACTTTTTTCCCTTTTTTGATACTTCTCGTGCTGTATAGCACGATTATACCAAGTTTTAATTTTTTTTATTTTTTATTTTTTCCTTTCTTTTTACCATATAAAAGTTATTTTGATCAGCCATTGAAGAAGTCGTTGTTCGTTTTTGAATTTGTCGAACGAGCTTCAAATTCTAAGTTTTCGATTTTTTTTAGTTGAGAGCGTTTCGGTTTTTTTAGAAAGTTAAAAAATTGACAAATGAGACTACCGCTGCAAATAAGCCAATCTCGATAAAAGTCCCGCTACAATTAGCATTTCAGATAAAAATAACAATCTTTGAAGAAATCAACGTGTCTGTGGAATAAAATGAGTTTGTCATAACGAAATATTATTAGCATGATTTGTAATAACTACAAGGATAAATGACGGCCATCCTATAATGTAAGGTTAAATTACGAAAAAACCCCTTATTGTTTGAGTAATTATAGTCACCTTCATTAACTATGAATCTTCTTACATGTCCATCTTTATGGTGTCAAATTTAACAGTTCTGGATTTCATGAAATGTTCTTTAGCTTGTACTTATTTTGTGCAAAAATACAGTTTCTGATGCACCACGATCTGATTTTTACAAGCCAAGAGATACATCTTATCATCTTGTTTCAAAATATAGAGTTCGGATAATGTAAAACGGGTATAAATTGGAGACTATTCAACATGTCTAGAAGATTCCACTAAATTTGAGACTTTAATGGTGGACGTATAAGAATATGCATAGCATAGGGGATAGTTGTAATTACCCAAACATGAAGAGTTTTTTCGTAATTTGACCCCGCCTCAGAAATGACTCACTAATTTAATATTTCGAAGGTTTATACTAGTTGTAATAATTTGGTAGGATCGTAATAAATGTCACCTAACCTGAGGAAAATTTGTTTGACTATCCAAATCTATTTGAAAAATCAACTGATGAATTTTTATTTATTTTTATTTATAAAATATTATTCAATTCAAGTATTAATCTGAATAAATAATGTGCTTCATACAATCAAATGAAACAATTCCTCAACAAATTCAGTGGAACAAATTTCCAAGTCATCATTTATAAATTTTAGCTAATTGAAATTATTAAATATAAATACTAGTGAGAACTTACCAATCTGTGTTACCAAATCCCAATCGTCGCGGTCTGCCCTAAGAAGCATAACATTGAAATTATCGAGCCCAATGGCCCAATACTTCTTTTTTTTTTTTTTTCATTTTTTAATTTTTAATTTTTATTTACTAAAAAAATAAAAAAATAAAAAAAATTATAATTTTATAATTTTATTTTTTATTTTTATTTTTTTTCAATTTATTTAGCATAGAAATCATCGAAAATTATGCAAATCTGTAATTAGTGACGATCTTTCCTATGCTCCCTCTCCCGTATTAACCTCTCTTTCTCTTTCTCTCTCTCTCTCTAACTCACTCTCTCACTCCTCTCAATTCCTCCGATCGGCCTCTTCGTCATATCCATTATTATATGGTTGTTTCCCATTGTTGCTGCATTCGGTTTATTAGGTTTGTTTTCCTTTTCTATTTTTACGCGGATGCATATGTTTTTTTTTTTTAATTAATTGATATTAAGCTCGAATTGCTTCAATGCTGGATGCATGTGTTATACTCTTTGTTGATTTGAATCTGCGCTTGTGGTTTTGGGTTATCGGCGTGATTTGAGCTAATTGGGGTTATTAATTTTTGTTTATTTTTAGTAATTCAGCTGATTAGTGAAGTTTACCTCTCTCTGTTCGTGAATCGAGTAGTTGCTGTGTAGAAATTATTGATTGCTCTTTTTTTTTTTCGCTTAATTTTGTTGTTGTCTGATTCACGTGTTGTTGGAGCTTGTTTCTGTTAAGCTTCCTTCCTTTCATTCATTTGCTTATTGGATTAGTTATGTGTCCTATTATATTCGTTCACTTACAGCGGTTAAGACCGAAAAATCACGAACTTTCAGCTCGCCGAATTACTTAATTGAGAATTTAATGCAATCTGTGGATAAATTATTTGCTCCTGCATTCAAAGTTAAAGAAAGTATGCCAATAATTATAATTTTTTCTGAACTTCAATCCTCAATTTCTAACATGATTCCACTATCTATTTTTCTCTGGGATTATCTATTTCCGCAATCCAGATTATTCTGATTAGAAGGTGGAAATATGGCTTCCGTCACCCAGCCTCCAGCGTCATTCACTGGGAATTTGGCTTCGAAACCAACTGCTTCAGATATTCTTAGGAGCTCGAGTAATGGTGCCTGTGGTGTACCCCTAAGATCCCTTGGAAGGTCCCAATTAGGGGCGAAAAGGAGAGACTTCACTATATCTGCCAAGGTCAGGAAAGTTAAAAAGCATGAATATCCGTGGCCGGAAGATCCCGACCTAGATGTTAAGGGTGGAGTCCTTAGCCACCTCTCACCTTTCAAGCCTTTGAGAGAGAAGCCAAAGCCAGTCACACTCGATTTCGAGAAACCTCTAATGGATCTGCAGAAAAAAATAATCGACGTACGACCAATTTAAACCTTTTTGGTACAATTTATCAACATAACTCTTCACATAAAATATGTGATCCCTCGGTTTAGTCCTTTCTCCTTTCATGCTACAGGTGCAAAAGATGGCAAACGAAACTGGCCTGGATTTCAGTGATCAAATTATCTCACTAGAGAATAAATATCAACAGGTATATTCAGCATTAAGTACTCTTTGCCATATCAACTAGTTACTTCAAACTCATGTGTTAATGTGACGCTAGCTGCCAATTTTATTAATTTTTTGTCATGTCTCTTGTAGGCTCTGAAGGATCTTTACACACATCTGACCCCTATACAACGTGTGAACATTGCACGGCATCCCAACAGGCCGACATTCCTTGATCATGTCTTCAATATTACTGAGAAGGTCTTTGATCCAATTTCTTATTTGCAGATTCTGTTTTTCTAAATAAATGCATTTTACTAGACATAGTTGCTAGTGAAGTTATACTATTCGATAAAAAACTATTAGTTAAATAAAGAAGACTATAATTAATCTTTTCATTTACATGCATCCAGTTTGTAGAGCTCCACGGTGATCGAGCTGGATATGATGATCCTGCAGTAGTCACTGGACTTGGTACCATAAATGGCAGAAGTTACATGTTCATGGGCCAACAAAAGGGAAGGAACACAAAAGAGAATATCCAGCGCAACTTTGGGATGCCTACCCCTCATGGGTATGCATATAGAAAATTATTTCTTAATTTGAACCTTCTTCATGAACTTTTGCAATGTGAAAAGTAGCAATACACCATGTCCTAGATGCAATCTGCGCACTATCATTCATAATGTTTTGCAGTCTGATATTCCATTCAAAACATTTAACAAAATGGGGAAATTCTTTTTGGATATGGTACTGACAATAACATATTGGTCTGAACAGTTACAGGAAGGCACTACGCATGATGCATTATGCTGATCACCATGGATTTCCCATCGTCACCTTCATTGATACTCCAGGGGCGTATGCTGACCTTAAGTCTGAGGAGCTGGGCCAAGTACTGTATATATAGTCATTCTGTAATGCAAAGTCCTAGAGATGACTGAATTGTGCAAGCTAATCGGGTGTTATTTTATATGTAGGGAGAAGCAATAGCACAGAACTTGAGGACTATGTTTGGTCTGAAAGTACCAATTGTTTCAATTGTTATGGGTGAGGGTGGCTCTGGTGGAGCTCTGGCTATTGGTTGTGCTAACAAGCTGTTAATGCTTGAAAACGCAGTCTTCTATGTTGCCAGGTGATTTTCATCACATTTTTATGCTGATACTATCTATGTTAAGATGCACTTCGTGTCTTAATGGTCTCATTACATAATAAAGGATTGCAACAAATTTTTTTATTATCTAAATTGTATTTACGGTACAATATTTTGACGGTGTAAATTCCTTGAAAACGGCCTCCATGAGAACATTTTCTGTACCACATCCTATAATGCTCCCGCGTTTGTTAGTCTATTGCTTCCCCGGGCCTGTAACTTCTTATTATTAATTTTGCAATGAACATTTGTAATAGCTGCAAAAATGCATGTGGTCCATCATCAGTTTGGGTTCCTTCTGCAATTCTATATCTTTCTCAACTTTCTTCATTTCAAATACCTTTTGTGGCGTCTTGGTACTTGGCCTCACATCTTGTATGTGAAGTTACGGGGCTAAAATCCTTTCCTTCACCTCTTTTTTTCCCTTTTCCTGATTTCTGAGATTTTGACTTGGGCCTTTCCATTTCCATGTGACAGTCCTGAAGCATGTGCTGCAATCTTATGGAAAACTGCAAAAGCTTCTCCAAAGGTGATTTAAGGATATGTCAAATCTGGTATGCATGTCAAGAACGGATGTCATAGTTGTAACCTCTTTTTTTGCTTTTCTTGTCAGGCTGCTGAGAAGCTGAAGATAACAGCTACAGAGCTGACCAAGCTACAAATATGTGATGGTGTTATCCCTGTAATACTCATTCACCTTCCCTTTTCTGGTTTTATATTCCTTGCAACTGCATTATAATTTCTTCTAGAACTAGCAAATTGTACTTGTTCCTTGAGCATATCTTCTCTGTTTTCCTGCCATTATCTTTCTTCCCGGTTCTATTTTTCTTTTAACTGCAACATCATAATTTATTCTAGAAGCAAACTGTAAATTGTTCTTTGAGGATGGAATTCTCCTTTAAACATATTTTCTCATTCTCTCACCATCTATGAACGTAGACCAATTAATAAATCGACCTCGTATCATTATTTGCACCATCTATCTTCAGGTTCAGTGAACTGATTTTAATTTGCATTTTTGAAATCTGTCGCTTCTCGCAGGAACCTCTTGGTGGTGCACATGCAGATTCTTATTGGACTTCACAACAGATAAAAACTGCAATTATTGAATCGATGGATGTGAGTGGCTCTTTCTTCATTTTCCATTTTATTGAGTTTATTAGTTTATATACATTTTGTGAACGAAAGAAACTCAAAAGATACATTTCTGATCGGACAGGAACTTACAAAGATGGACACAGAAACACTTCTAAAACACAGGGCTCAAAAGTTCCGGAAACTTGGTGGATTCCAGGAAGGAATTCCAATCGATCCCAAAAGAAAGGTCAATATGAAAAAGAAAGAAGAACCCATAATGCCTATAAGTATGACTTCGGAAGTGGAGTTAAGAGATGAAGTTGAAAAACTGAAACAACAGATTCTAGAAGCCAGTAAGTCTTCTTCAGGGTCTGCAGATACAGGGTTGCAGGGTATGATTGAGAAGCTAAAAATAGAGCTCGATTATGAATATGACAAGGCTGCAAAATCTCTGGGCATGGAGGAAAAGATTCTGATGGTGCGTGAAGAAATTGCAAAAGCAAGGAATGTGAACGACCAGCTCGCACATCCTGCTGCTTTACAGGAAAAAATCGAGCACCTGATGGAAGAGTTTCAGAGAAACCTTCCCACAGCACCTAATTACTCCAGCCTGAAATACAAGCTCGATACTTTGAAAGAGTTATCCAATTCTTTAAATCCCTCGAAGAAGAGCGCCACCAAAGATGAACTGAAAATCGAAATTAATAAGAGATTCAATGAGTTTGTTGATCGGCCTGAAATAAAACAAAAGATTGAGACGCTGAAGTCTGAAATAGCAAAGTCGGACGTCGATGCAAGCCCGGAATTACAGAGAAAGATTACGCAGTTGAGCGCAGAATTAGATTCGGAATTTAAGGATGTCCTTAACTCATTGGGGTTGCAAGTTGTCTCATCAGACAGAGCAGCCAAGGCGAAAGTAGATGCTTTTCATGAGGAAGTTACTATGATTATAGACGATTTCGTAAACTCTTCGGATTTGAAAGAGAAGATCGAGGTTTTAAAGGCAGAGGTGGCAAAAGCAGGAGATACACCAGATGAAGAATCGAAGAGTAAGATCGAGGCTTTAGCTGCAGAAGTGAAACAAGTCATAAAGGAGGCTGTAAGTTCAAAGGAATTAAAGGAGAAGCATGAGAAGTTGGTGGCTGATATATTAGAAGATAATGAAGATGACGACTCTGAAGTAGATGAATCTGCAGTAAATGTCGATCTGGAAGTTAACCGAAGCTTTGTCTGAGAAAATTCTACTACAGGTGAAGATTGTTGTTCGAACTATATTCTACATGCTTTGTTGTTTCTAAATTTTATTTTATTTTTTACTTTTAGTTTTGGGGATTTTGATTTGGAAAAACATTAGGTGGCGTAGAGAATTTGCTTGGATGTTTGTTTCTAAATTATTTTTTTGATTTTAGTTCAGTTTGATTGTTGAATGTAATGTTTCAGCAGATGAAACTGCTGGGTATTTTCGAAACTCGAGTACATTTGCGTAAAATAAATATCGAGTTAAAATGGAGTCTGGCGAAAAGGCAAATTACGAAAACAATTATCCTTATCCTGCATCGACCGATTTCATAGTAGGTGACCATCAAATTTTGAAACTGATGGCTGAACAAATGAGACTGCTGCTTCTAACTTTGAACTCCATTCTTATTTAGATTATTCTTTTACTGCATGGGCTAAAATAAAATTCAAATCCGAAAAAAATAAAATTCAAAAATAAATCTAAATCGGGACATTTGGGGTAAACCACATAGGTGATGGTGAAATCCTTTGTATGCTCCCCACATCACACGGATAATAACACGGTGACACCGTACCGTCTTCGTAGCTGAAAATACCAATATCATGCCCACCGTACGTGTTTCCACACCTATCCGGTGGGCTATACGTATCGGTAAAATAAATAGAGTTAGGCTTCAATCCGATATAATCATCGGCGCACAAAGCAAACCCATGATTAATACCGATAAAAAACGCCAATCCATCCAACGAGCCCTTATCCATGTACTTGAATAATCTATCCTTTGGACAATATCTATGAACATCGAAACCAATAGTCTTGTACGGAACATCATCCGAGTCATCATCTGAGTTCACTCGCTCCATGACGAAACGCCTCACTAGAAAGAGTTCGTCGGAGTGGTCGGATACAACGAGGAATCTCAGGTAGCCGATCTCGGCTTCGTTGTTGTCCATTGAAGAGAGGAAGGTTTGACCGTAGTCAACTGCCACGTCATCCATTGGGATCCTACGTGGATACCTGTGGTCGCGTAGGTCCCACACGTCGAACTCGTCTTCTGATGTGATTGAGAAGAAGAGTTTTTGGTTTGTGGAGTAGACACATGATTTGTATGACCTGATTTCGGAGGTGGTGGTGGTGGTGGAGGAATATTTTCCGATGGGAGTCCAGTCCAAGCTCCGGCCAGGCCAGCAGAACGCCAGCCTGTCTTCGACGCCGTAAGTCATCATTGCGCGGCAGTGTTTTTCTTCTTCGTCGGGGGAGGAGGAAATGATGACGTTGGTTACGCAGCCGTAGTTGTTAATTGGGGGGAGTTTTATGTGGCGGCCGGAAATTGGATTGAAGAGAAACAGATCGGAGTTGCTGTTGTCGAACAAAGCGATCCAGCCGTGCGAGCATCCGACAAACTCCGCATTTTCGTACGGCAACGGCAGTTCTGATTCTCCGTCGCCGGCGAAACTCAGTACCTCGTTCTCCGCGAGGCTGTAGAAGTTATAAACCATGTCTCCTCCTCCTCCTCCTCCGCCGCCTTCTTCTCCGAAGGAAGGTGGCAGCATCAGCCACGGCGAGGTAATCGGAGGCAAACGAGGGACTGATTCGTCAGAAATACTCGTCGTACGGATCCCAACACCACCGCCGGCGAAAAAATTGGGAGACGATTTCGGAGAAACACTCATCCGGTGAGAAGATCGGAAATCAATTCTCCGATTAATCCGAATCGAAAACTGCGCATCTCGGTTTCGATAGATTAAATGTATCCGAGAGCCATAACCATAACCGCCGAAGAGATTTGGAGACGGTTGCAGAAAAAGCAAACTCGGAGATCCGGCGGAGCAGGAAGGCATGATTAAGAACCTAGTAGTCTACGTCACTACGGAATTGGGATTCTAATTTATCTAGGGTTTTCCTGTACACAAATCAATCAGACCTTATAAATAGACGACGAATCTTATTTGTTCATGATTAAAATTCCATCACCTTCTTCAATGTTGTTTATGTAATATTGACAAATATATTTTTTCTTAAATTATTTATACTATTATTCGATGAGAAATATGTTCTTGTTTTTAATTATTCGCACTGGGTACCCAAGCCCAGTCCAACTACTAAAACATAGCTTCTTTCAAGCCCATAATAGGTTTCGACGTGCATACATTAGGGGTGAAAATTGGAACAAAATTACGGTGCAAATTCCTCCATTCTGATTTCAAATTTTTTTTGTTTTTGATTTTTTTTTCTGGAACGAAATTAGGATACATATTTCAGTATCCTATCCCATGTTAATTTTCGGTAAATTCAATTTTTCTGTTTCAAGAATTACATTTATAATATCAATATTATTATGTGTTTTATATTATATATGACTAAAAATTTAAAAATTCCGATTTCAGAATAATATTTTTCATTCCGATTGCGTGGTAAAATGATTTAAATTCAACTTACATCTTGTTACAAGAATTAGCAAAATAATTCAAACATTAGATGTTCATGCAACGCAATAACATAAGCATAAACAATAATCAAACTAAAGTTTACAAATAAATTAATTAATTAATATAAAAAAGGAATAACAGATTTCCTAGTCTTGGGATAATCCTCCCCAAATTTCTCCAAATACCAGTTATGATTGGCCACAGCTCTTGGCACCAAATTAGCACACGTGTACATAAAAAACCCGAGCCCGGCCCATGACCACGTCATCAAAGCCCAGCCCAACCACTCCATAATTTCACCAAAATAATTCGGACAGCTCACAAATTCAAAAAGCCCACCCTTAGGTATCTTATACCCACCACCGCCGCCGCCATCTTTCAAGCCCATCAACACACTGTCCGACCACACATTCGCCACCGCACCGCCGCCGAACACCACCGCGCCGCCGGCCATCCGCCACCAGAACCACCCATCTCCGTCAAGATCCGCGTACTCGGAAACCCATCTGCCTTGCAAGTAAGCATTCAGCAAATTAAACCCGAAAGCCAACAAAGCTATACTCACCGGAAAACCCGGTTTCTTGATCTGGTTTGTGGGGGTTCTGAGGAAGAGGCGGAGGGGGTAGATGAAACTCCGGTGGAGGTAGTGGAGGAGGAAAGGGGAGATGAGTACGACGGCGCGTGGGTTGGTGCTGTTTCTGCCGTGGGGGAAGAGGAGGAGAGTGAGCCATATAGTGGGGCTCTCCATCAGACACCAGGCTAGCGGCGGCGGGATGGTGGGCCCCCATCCGGGGCGGTGGTGCTTGCCGTAAGGGGCGGTGAGGAAGAGGAGAGAGAAGATAGTGGGGGGTGTGATGAGGTAGAGTGAGAGGAGGCTGTAGTGGAAGAAGTCTTCATCGGAAAACATTTTTGATGCGTTGACTTTTTCTCTAGGCCAATTAGCCTAAACTATTTATTGTTATTGTTCCCATTTAAATTGGGATGCATTTAATTGCAATTTATTAATTAATTTATTTATTTTTTGACAAAATCTAATTAATTAATATTATTTCTTTGTTGGATCCAATGTTTATTTCTGGCGTTATGACCTATGTGTTCTTTATTCTTTCCAATTAAAAAAAGAAAGGCCTTTTTCTTTAGGCAACTTTCTATTACTTTATAGTCCATCAAAATGATAATTTGGTTAGCAATAAGACACGTTTTCTTTTTTAATTTCAAATAATTATAATAAAATTCTCTTGTTCCTACACTTTACGAAAATACCCTCGTATTGGTATTTGCTAAAAGTTCTTAAAAGAGCGTGAAGCGTGTTTGTGAATAGTGCGGGACATGTATTACGACGAACGACGAGTATGAGGTGCGTTATGCTAACGTTTACGGTCGAGGTTCACTACCAATTTTGTAGAATGTACTACCATGTTTTTTGAAATACTAAATTCTCAAAGTTTACGTTCAACTTTCAGAAATTTATTGTCAATTTTTTTAATTTACTACCATAGTTTACCATGCATTTTTGTTTATTCTTCTCAAATTAACCAGAAAAATACTCGTATTGTGAGTGTTCAGAGTGAAAAAAGTTGTATTGAAATTCAAATGATATTTTTTTCTGTCAGATATTACATAAGTTTAGTAGGCCTTGTTCGGCTGTAAAAATAAAACTATATAAGATAAGATTAAATAATCTAATAAATACCCAATTTTTTAACCGGGACGTTCAATATAAAAACTCATTAAAAAGCAACATAAAACAATAAATATTTGGATGATTATAAATAAATTTGAGTCATTTGTCTTTCAAATGGAAGCCATCGGCCCACAAGTAGGAGTTGTAGATCCTATTGGGAGGCCCACGAAGCTCAAGCCCAATAGGGTATATGGGCCTTAATATTCAGAAATCAGAACCAGTAAGAAAATAAATTCGATTTTATTTTTTATTTTTTATTTTTATCTAAAAAAATTAGAAAATTAGCAATCGAATTTAATTTATGTAAGAATCTTCTAATTGTTTCTCAAAAAAAAAAAAAAAAAAAAGAATCTTCTAATTGAAACTAATTTAGATTTGGTTCAGATATTTTTTTTTTAAATTAATTTGGTTCTCCAATTATAATTTTATAATTTGATGGACTTATTACAGCCTGCAACGAAGTGCAAATATGCCGAAATAGAAGGGCATTTAAACAAATAAGAAGATTTTGGTTGGTTTAATGAAAAAAGAAAAAGAAAAAAGAAAAGGAGAAGAGAAGAAGAAAAATTAAAGAATGCATCTTCTGTAAATTCGTCGATGCTCCAAACTGCAAACTGCTTCTTTCTCTCAGATCTCCTAAACCCTCCACTGGGGCTTTGACTTGACACAATTTCTCGCCCCCTTTTTCCCTAGGGTTTCATTTTTCAGTTTCAGTCTAAGCGAAATCTTGGGGGTGTTTAATTCATGAAAACTTGGAGTTTTCTGTTTCTTTATTTTCTTGTTTTCACGTTATTATCGTGTTTGATTTTCGATTATGGAGTTTCTCAAGCGGAGGAGGAGAAAAAGAATAAATTTCGAGAGCGTGAGGCCACTGACGATGCCCTAGGTTACCCCAATTTGTAAGTTTTTTCTTAATGCTATTATTCTAGATCAACATTTTGCATTTCAATACTCTGATTGGATTGGGGCAAAAAAAAAAATTTATTTTTTTATTAAATTCATCTGAATTGGGTTGTTATGGGTAGAAGCGGAATTTTTTTATAATTGGGTGATGTCAGTCAGTTCGTTTATGATAGAACAGTTCAAAAATATATTTTAATTAAGTGATTTTGTATTCATGCAACTTTTTTTTTGGATCGGTTTGGTAAAATATTGTAATTGTTCGTTTTGTGTGTGGATAGTGATGAAGATGAATTGTTGAATACACAATGCCCTCGGCATTTGGAACTGAGATGGCAAGCTGAAGTGAGTTCTAGCATATATGCGTCGCCTTTGATTGCGGATATTAACAGGTGACGTAAAAATAGCTGTCTTAATTGAAGTTTCTCGTATATCTAAATGCTTTATTCATGTTATGTTTCACTTTCGTTTCTCTTAGATTTTATGTGATATTATATGTTACTGAAGAATATTGGTTATTGAAGAATTGAATGATAGGTCAAGTCAACCTATGGTAGTATATTAGATGGATAATCAGATGATCTTTTCAAGAGGGGATTTGCTTGATTTTTTCCGATTTTGATCTATGACCGGATTGTAATATAATGCACTTTTTCATAATTTACAAGTTTGTCCATGTTCGATTTGTATTGACTTAGAATCTTGATGTAAATTCTTTTATATCTTAGTGATGGAAAGCTTGAAGTAGTGGTTCCATCCTTTGTGCATTACTTGGAAGTCCTAGAAGGAACCGATGGAGATAAATTGCCAGGTACAACTAACAGTTTGCAAAACTACTAGTAGTTACGGACTCTATGTCTTGTTATGCACGTAGAAAATATTTTATTTCTAAGTTATCTTTTCCTATATATGTAAGCAGATGTATATAAATGAATATGCATAACGATGAGTTATTGTGTTTTTGTGTAATTTATCAGGGTGGCCGGCTTTTCATCAGTCAACTGTTCACTCTAGTCCTCTTCTGTATGACATTGACAAGGATGGAGTTAGAGAAATTGCTTTAGCCACTTATAATGGCGAAGTGCTCTTTTTCAGGTAACGTTCCATTCCGCTACGTCGTCCTAAATGATTGGCTTTGCTTATTGTGACTTATTTCATTTTATTTTCTGGAAAAACAGGGTTTCGGGATATATGATGTCTGATAAACTGGAGATTCCGAGGTTGAGAGTTAAAAAAGATTGGCATGTCGGTTTGCATCCAGATCCTGTTGACAGGTCCCACCCAGATGTTCATGATGACCAACTCATCGAGGAGGCTCTTATGAATTCATTAGCTCGTACGTTTTTTTTTCCTTCAGTGAACTTTTTCTTCACATGCAATTGGCATAATCCATTTGCTCCAATGATCTTATGTTTTCTTGCTTTGAAATAAGCACAATGCTAGTCTGTTTGCTACAATTGCATCCCCCCCCCCCTCTGTGTGTGTGTGTGTGTGTGTTAAACATGTATCTCACAGCTGAAATATTTGATCAGACAATGCGAGTACATTGGCAGCGAATATTACACACCCCACAGCAGGTCACCACGACTCACCAAATCCCAATCCAGAAAAACTTCACGACGACACATCAAAAAGCACAACTCCCGATAATATTCCACACAATCAGCTGAATGCATCTCAAGCGCAAACCGGGGTGGAAAATGTTACTAAACCAGGTGCAGACATCAAATTGTCACTAAGCACAAACGATACTGTAACTAACGTTGGCAATGGAGAAAGTGGAAACACTGTAAGAAGAAGGCTTCTTGAAGATAAAGATTCGAAAGAAAACGAGGATGTTCCTGCTGCAACAGTGGAAAATAATGGAGGTCTCGAAGCGGATGCTGACTCATCCTTTGAGTTGTTCAGGGATACCGATGAGCTGGCGGATGAGTACAATTACGATTACGATGAGTATGTTGATGAAACCATGTGGGGAGACGAGGAATGGACTGAAGCACAGCATGAGAAATTGGAAGATTACGTTCACATTGATGCACACGTCTTGTGCACTCCTGTAAGTATAGTGATGTATTTGGAGCTTTCTTTCTTATTGGCTTGTTTTTTTTTTTGAACTATAGAATCACATTTCGGTTTTTATTTCTCTCCAGGTAATAGCAGACATAGATAATGATGGTGTCAATGAGATGGTTGTTGCTGTTTCTTACTTCTTTGACCGCGAGTAAGTTTATTCTTAAAAGCAAATAATTCACCTTTTCTTTTTTCTTTTCTTTACAGTTGTTCTTGATAATGTCAGTTGATTAATTTATAATTTGGTCAGGTATTATGACAATCCAGAGCATTTGAAGGAACTTGGTGGCATTGATATTGGAAAGTATGTAGCTGGTGGTATTGTTGTTTTCAACCTCGACACGAAGCAAGTTAAATGGACTGCTCAACTGGATATGAGTACCGACACTGGAAATTTCCGTGCCTACATATATTCTTCTCCTACAGTTGTTGATTTGGATGGTGATGGCAATTTGGACATTCTTGTCGGCACTTCTTTTGGCTTGTTTTATGTCTTGGACCACAAAGGTATGCACAGAATTCTCATACAAACATTTATACGAGCTTTTCTCAACAGTATTGTACTTAACTGTTGATTTATTGGTTTAGGCAAAACTAGAGAGAAGTTTCCTCTTGAAATGGCTGAAATTCAAGGAGCAGTAATTGCAGCTGATATAAACGACGATGGGAAAATCGAATTAGTGACAGCCGATGCACACGGAAATGTTGCTGCTTGGACTGCACAGGGAGAAGAAATTTGGGAAACACATCTTAAGAGCCTTGTTCCTCAGGTAATACTGCAATATTTCTACTCCTAATTAAGCTATAAAATATGTTTACACTATGTTAACAATTACTATTTTGTCCCTAGGGTCCCACGATTGGAGATGTGGATGGGGATGGACACACAGAGGTGGTTGTTCCGACACTATCCGGAAACATATATGTTCTTAGTGGCAAAGATGGATCAATTGTACGGCCGTACCCTTATAGAACACATGGCAGAGTAATGAATCAAGTTCTGTTAGTTGATTTGAGCAAACGTGGTGAGAAGAAAAAGGGACTCACGATTGTTAGCACATCGTTTGATGGGTATTTGTACCTCATAGACGGGCCCACATCGTGTGCTGACGTGGTGGATATCGGAGAAACATCGTAAGATATTTGAAATCCTTTTAATAAATAACAATTCGTGATCTTGATCTGATTTTTTTTTTTTTTTTGTTTAATGGCAGATATAGCATGGTTTTGGCTGACAATATAGATGGTGGGGATGATCTTGATCTTGTAGTCACCACGATGAATGGCAATGTCTTTTGTTTCTCGACTCCTTCGCCACATCATCCTCTCAAGGAAAGGATATTTTACCGAACAATTACATGTGTTTTACACTTTTTCGCTTGATATCTTTTTTATATTCTCTAACAAAATCTTGCAATTTCCAGACTTGGAGAACATCAAATCAAGGGAGAAATAACGCAGCAAACCGTTTTAATCGGCAAGGAATTTATGTTACTCCATCGTCACGTACTTTCCGAGATGAAGAAGGAAAGAATTTTTGGGTTGAAATCGAGATTGTAGATAGATACAGGTTCCCTTCTGGCTCACAAGCTCCTTATAATGTCACGGTATGTAATTTTCTTCCGCTATTAATTTTTCAATTTTTTTCTTCTAATTGACTTTTTACTTGTGTACTTAATCTGTTTTTTTTTATTTTTTTGTAATAATAACAGATAAGTTTGTTGGTACCTGGTAATTACCAAGGAGAGAGAACAATTAAGCAAAACCAAATATTCGATCGAGCAGGGAAGCATAGGGTGAAACTTCCAACTGTAGGAGTAAGAACTGGAGGGACTGTAATGGTGGAGATGGTCGACAAAAACGGAGTTTATTTTTCGGATGATTTCTCACTTACTTTCCATATGTATTACTACAAACTGTTGAAATGGCTGCTTGTGCTTCCAATGCTTGGAATGTTCGGTATTCTTGTTATTCTTCGACCTCAAGAAGGGATGCCGCTGCCTTCATTTTCGAGGAACACTGACTTGTGATTTGTAGAGCTGATTTTAGTGAGAAATGTTCGATATACGTGTTTTTGGGATCGATTAGAAAGAATCTCGACTGTGATTTTGCAGAGTCTACTCGAGATTGGAGCTGAAATTATCTATTCTTTTGGTGTCCCAAAGCACAAATATATACTTGTTACAAGTTTGGGATTTTGAATTACGAAATCGAAGGCAATGCTTTGACTTAGGAAATTTGTTTACCTTCTTTTTCGTTTGCTCATGTGCAGTTCACTTCTGTAAGTCTTTTTTCGAAGAGCACTTTGTAAGTCAATATATTGCAAATGTTGATGTATGACAGCACGTTGAATTCGATTTTACTGGATCAGTATCCCGGGATATATGTTAATCTTCTTTTTCATTTAACATTGATTTTGTTGTTGTGCTTATATATTCTAAGTGTGAATTTTATATTATATATGCGCATGATATGATACAACTCGATGAAATTCACTAAAAGTTACAATTGACAAACAATATTTGCCGAGGCTGATTCAAGGCTGCAACTTCAAGCTACGCATTCATTCAATCAAATATCATTAGAGACAGAAAACACGAATATCTCGATCAAATATCATTAGAGACGTAATATACAGCCAAATTCAACCAAATACACTTTTCACCAGTATACCAAACACAATCAGGGGGGTGGGGGGGGGGGGGGGGGGGGGGTGTATATATACTGAAACAGAAGACATTGGGAAATCAAAAGGTCACTTTAGTTTATTACAAACAATGTTTTCAATAAAAAAAGGTTGAAATTGTAAGAAACATAAGAACATGAAAACATAAGCATTACTAGTATGCTTGCAGTATAGGTCTCTTGCCAAGCCTCTTGATTTCTCTATCCATTTGACCAGTAAGCATCAATCCGAACATTTTGTAGTCACATATCAGAGACCAAATCGGGTGTCCGAAAGTTGCGGGCACGTTCCCTTCGACAAAGAAGTGGCTGTACCATGCCAGACCATATCCAATTACAGGCACAAATATCAGAAACCACCAATTGAAGATCAGTGAGTATACCAAGCACAAAAAACTGCAAATTGTCCCTGCAAAATGCCAGCGCCTTGTTGCTGGTTTTGAGTGCTGGCTCATGTAGAACGGCCAAAATTCTTCCATGCTCCTGAAATTCATGTCTTTAAAGCAAATTTGAAGTGACCCCAAATTGCTAATTGTGATAAAAATTGAATCTTGATTGGGAAATAGAAGGTTCAAGAAAAAAAAACCCTAATTCGGAAATTCTTGATTCTTGAAATTGAAAAAGACCCGGAATTTCTATTTGGGCTTGATCAATTCTTTCGAACAAACAGACCCGACCCAGATCACCAATTACGATAAAAATTGAATCTTTGATAGAAAAAATAGACAATTCAAAGAAAAATCCCAAAATCGAATCTTTTTTATCCTTGAAAGTTCGATTTAGAAAAACCCGAAATCCCTATTGGGCTTTTATCAATTCTATTGAACAATCAGACCCGACCCAGATCACTAAATATGAAATTCTGCAAAAAAAACTGAAGAAGTCTGGAGAGAAAAAGAGGGAATCCCACCAAGATTCTGTTTAATTTGATTGTGGGAAAGAAGTAATAAAACTTAGTTAAGAAGAGAAAGTTGGTTGATAAAGGGTAATTAGTTGCTGTCTGAATCTTGAATATTTGTTGATGAACAGAAGTGTGATGTGTTTGTGCATCATCAAATGTTTTGGGGAATTGTGAAGAGAGAGCTTTGTACAAGATCAATCATTGGCCCCTCCTAATTTCCATCCACATATGATATATCAATTCTTTATTATTATTATTTTTACCTCTCTTTAGGTCAATGATCAGCAGCAATTGTACATTGTTCTTAACTTTTCTGCATCTACCTAACAATAAAAACTAACACATGACAAAAAAATAACAAATGCATTTATTGTTTTTTGTCTGGAATATTTCTGTGTCTGTGTCTGGGCCATGTAACATTTAATTATTTTAAAAAATATAAATTTGGCTTTGGCTTTTGGCTTTTGGCTTGAGAATTTGATCCCATGTCAGATTTTATCAATTTCTTGATTTCTTCTCATCAGCTTAATTAAAGACTTCTAATGACCGTAATTTACCCCTGTAGAATTATTATTATGTAAAATTAAATTAATACAACTGGACTAGTCAAATTCTATTAACTTAGCGAAATAGTAATTTAACGACATTTTTTAGCACGTTGCCTTCGACTCGGGACCGGGAAAATTGATGTGTATAATTGGATTTAGGCCCAAGATGCTCAAATTGGCCCATCTAGAGGAAAAATCCAATTAACACTCTTAATTACATTCAACTTGTCCCACATTGGTTTTTAACAAGAAAACCACATCAAACTACACCTATAAATATGTGTTATCATACACATAACAAGGTAAGCACTATTTAGGCAATTAATTAATATTATTTGCTTATATTGTGATAGTTTTCTGACTTGAGCGTCGGAGGACAATCGCCGGGCCACCCCCGGCGTGTCACCTAGTGTTTTCAACTGTTTTGTAGGTTAACGAGTGGAGCGATCCCTTCGACTACCTCGGACGCGTGGCAAGGACTCTTGGCATTCCCGATATTGGGCTTGAAGATTCCCGGACTTAGAAGACCTGTGGGCTTCAAGACCATTGGGCTGACCCATCATTTTTGGAGCAGCATCATTTTGGCGCCGTCTGTGGGAAAGCAAACTAGATCACGTGTCATGACGAAGAGGATCAAGGCGATCCCAACCACTAGCCCCGAAGAGCGGAAGAGTCTTAGAGCCGCCCGCCTCGAGGAAGCGACGGAGTCTCAGAGCCGCCTCGAAGAGCGGAAGAGTCTTAGAGCCGCCTCGAGGAAGCGACGGAGTCTCAGAGCCGCCCCGAAGAGCGGAAGAGTCGTCCGCCTCGAGGAAGCGACGGAGTCTCAGAGCCGCCCCGAAGAGAGGAAGAGTCTTAGAGCCGCCCGCCTCGAGGAAGCGACGGAGTCTCAGAGCCGCCTCGAAGAGCGGAGGAGTCTTAGAGCCGCCTCGAGGAAGCGACGGAGTCTCAGAGCCGCCCCGAAGAGCGGAAGAGTCTTAGAGCCGCCCGCCTCGAGGAAGCGACGGAGTCTCAGAGCCGCCTCGAAGAGCGGAAGAGTTTTAGAGCCGCCCGTCTCGAGGAAGCGATGGAGTCTCAGAGCCGCCTCGAAGAGCGGAGGAGTCTTAGAGCCGCCTCGAGGAAGCGACGGAGTCTCAGAGCCGCCCCGAAGAGCGGAAGAGTCTTAAAGCCGCCTCGAGGAAGCGACGGAGTCTCAGAGCCGCCTCGAAGAGCGGAAGAGTTTTAGAGCCGCCCGTCTCGAGGAAGCGACGGAGTCTCAGAGCCGCCTCGAAGAGCGGAAGAGTCTTAGAGCCGCTTCGAGGAAGCGACGGAGTCTCAGAGCCGCCTCGAAGAACGGAAGAGTCTTAGAGCCGCCTCGAACCAAAAGAACTACGGGAGCGGCCAACGAAGGTGGTCAAGGCGATCTCCACCAACCGCTTCAAGGTAACGCTGGAGTCATAGAGCCGCCTCGAAGGAAGAGAACGACGGGAGCGGCCAACCTTGCGGGATCTTCAGCGCCGGTCATTTAGATGACTGCAGACGAATTACAAGCCTTAAAAGAGTATCGCTCGACAGCCAAAGTTATTTCTCCGAACGAGCTCCTCGAAGAGGCTCACCACCACTCGCCTCAGTGTAGAGCATCCTCAGATCGTGAGCCTCGAAGATACGCTCGCCACCAATCGCCTCATCACAACCCATCATCGAACCGCCCCCTTCGAAGAGAAGCTTGCCGCCGGTCACCACGCCCCGTGAGGCAGAGGGCTCCTCCAAGGGAGAGAGCGGCGCATAGCCGTCGAGAGAGAAGTGTTTCTTCTCGGCCGGGTGTGGCACGCCACGAATCACGATATGACAGGAATATCGAGCGCTCCTTTCGCCATAGAGACTATTGGAAATAAATTTGGAAGTAGATATTCCCAATCTGAAAAGAAAATGAGCCGTGAGGGCATTGATGACCGTAACTCAAGGAAACCTCGACGAAAAGCTTCGAGGCCAACGACCGCTCGCTTTGAAACATTCCCCACTCGAATAAGCCCATTTGTTCCTGTCATTATGGAAGAAGTCTTACCTCTCGGATTTAGGATCCCCAATCTACCCCAATTTGACGGGACCGGAGATCCCCAAGAACAGTTAAATAACTTTTACGCCAAGCTTGACCTCTACGGCCTCAGTAACGCAGCTTACTGCAAGATTTTTCAGACTACGCTGACTGATCAGGCACAAGTTTGGTTCAACGGCTTGCCCGGAGGGTCCTTAGACAATCTGGACCAACTAGCGACACATTTCCTTAACCACGACTCAATGAATAAGAAATATGCCAAAACTGGATCGTATCTCTTCAAGGTCATACAACGAGACGGAGAGCCACTTAGAGATTACATACAACGATTTGTCAAAGCAGTACATGAAGTGCGCCACGTTACTCACGAGATGTTAGCCGGCATACTACAACAAAATTTGAAGCATGTTCGTTTTCGAGAGTCCATCGCGGGCCGACCCCCTAAGACCCTGGAGGAGCTCTTGAACCGCGGTGGGAAGTACATACGGATTGAGGAGATCACGGAGATGAGAGTACCCCTTAAACGAAAGCGCGACGTGGAAAGCCACAACTATAATAGAGAAGAAGAGAGACATCCCATCGAAAATCGCACCTTCGGGAAGTTCTCACCTCAAGGATAAACTTCTTGACATGATGATCATCGCTGAGCAGAAGGGTATTCTTCAACCACCGAAAAGGATGAATGAGAATCCAGAATGACAAAAGTCGGATAACTACTGTGAATACCACAGATATCGGGGTCACACTATTGAGGAGTGCTTTCAACTTAAGCAATCACTCGAAAGACTTCTCCAAGATGGGCACTAGAGCGAATTCCTAAAACAATCGCAATCCTGAAGAAATACTTTACTTAATGTTTATTATTGCCCCACGCGGGCTCCATGTAATTTCTTTTCATCAATAATTCGGGGGCAAATCGCCCCGCGCAATATTTCCAATCAGGTAATAAGTCGCTAGCATACCGCACCGCTCAATATTTCCAATTATGTAATAAATCGGCAGCACACTATCAGCCGCAAGATTATTAATAAACTATTTTAGCCGGTGGGATACCGCCGCCGTAATTTCTACATCAACCCTTTGTCTTCTGCACCCAGAGCATTGACAATCGATTTAACAAAAATTCAACAGATTCAAAAAGTAGCTAAATGGGAAGATATCAAGGATCACAAAGGGTCTGGCCAACTCGAACCTTGGTTTCTCGCTCCCAGAGCTCCAAAAAATAGAGCAACTAAAGCTCAAGGAAGTCTGATCTGCCATAAAAGTTCGTATAAAACACTTAGGCAAACAGACTTCCCACATAAAAAACTTGAGGGTCTGATCAACCGCCAAGTACAGAAATACGGACTCCCCACTAGGCAATAAAGCCAAGGGGTACCGTTTCACCTAGAAAGATGAAGCATAACTCATTCTTTACAAAATGTGCGCTTTCCACTGGCAATAAAGCCAATGGATATCACCCGCTAAGAAAACTAAAATAAGTCCTCGTTCTTGGTGAGAAACTGACTAACGATTCACAAAGTGTCGAAGCTTTATCTCAAGAAACAAAAAAAAAAAAAAAAAAACAAAACGAAACGAAAAATATATATATATATACAAATATAAAATTAGCATTTGACAGTAGGCAACACCAACCATTCCACAATTTTCCGCAAGATGGTGTCACCAGTACCTCGAATTTCGAGCCACATGACATCACAAATTCTCTCGCTGACGTCACGCAGCCTTTTGGCCAAGCACATGGCTAATGTCACGCTACCCTAACACTTAACAGCTCCGCCTCGATCCCCGCACCGGATGATATCACACTTTTCTTGGCTGACGTCACGGCCCACTCAGCCCACCTTTTTTCGAACGAGATACCAGACCCATCCGAGGGGACCCAGAGCCGACCGAGTTGACTCGAGGAGACCCAGAGCCGACCGAGTTGACTCGGTCGGCTGCAGCTGCCCCCAGCCGCACGAATTTTCCTTACCGCGTGACATCGCACCGGTCCAATTTCCGAGTTGCGACCGCCCACAGTATTTTCCTTTTCTTGGAAAACGAGCATCAACACTCTCTTGCTTCTAACTTTCTCCAAACAACTCCGAATTTCGCAAAATTTGCACCGACAAATTCTAAATTTTTCACACTACAACTTGTAACTTCCAATATCGTGGAATTTCTCACGTGTTAAGACAATCTACGGATTTATCAAAACGCCACATTAACATTGAAGCCCGGTAAGTTTTTCGACAAAACTTCTAAGTACTTCGAGTCGCGAGACCAAATATTGAATTTCGCAACATACTCAAGCCTCAAAACGCACCCCACAACATATCGGCCCTCGATATTCTCATCCCCATTGGTACGAATCCGATTACAAAAATACGGACTTCGTACTAGGCGTTAAAGCCAAGGGATACCGTCCTACCAAAAAAGATAGAGTAAAAGCTTATTCTTTACGAGAGTCGAGCCTCCCACTAGGCGATATAGCTAAAGGGATACCGTCTCACCGAAAAAGATGAAGCATAACTCATTCTTTTCAAAAATGGACTTCCCATTAGGCGTTAAAGCCAACGGATACCGTCTTACCTAAAAAGATAAAGTAAAGCTCATTCTTTACGAGAGCCGAACCTCTCAATAGGCAATATAGCCAAGGGATACCGTCTCACTGGAAAAGATAAAGCAAAACTCATTCTTTAGGAAATGCGCGAGTCCGATTAGGCAATAAAGCCAAGGGATATCACCTATTAAGGAAGATAAATTAAGTTCTCGTTCTTGAAGAAAAACAGACTCCCAATTCACGAAGTCTCGAAGCTTTTTCCAAAACAAATTAGCCATTGGCAATTTTTTCCGAAAAAGATAAAATGCAATTTCGGTATTTTCTCCTAACAGAAAAAAAGGGGGAGATACGTATTCAAGCGACCATTTCTTATTTACTCCCAGGCAGGTCTACGAGGCCGTGGCCCAACCTGGGAGTGGGGGGCTTAATGATGTGTATAATTGGATTTAGGCCCAAGATGCTCAAATTGGCCCATCTAGAGGAAAAATCCAATTAACACTCTTAATTACATTCAACTTGTCCCACATTGGTTTTTAACAAGAAAACCACATCAAACTACACCTATAAATATGTGTTATCATACACATAACAAGGTAAGCACTATTTAGGCAATTAATTAATATTATTTGCTTATATTGTGATAGTTTTCTGACTTGAGCGTCGGAGGACAATCGCCGGGCCACCCCCGGCGTGTCACCTAGTGTTTTCAACTGTTTTGTAGATTAACGAGTGGAGCGATCCCTTCGACTACCTCGGACGCGTGGCAAGGACTCTTGGCATTCCCGATATTGGGCTTGAAGATTCCCGGACTTAGAAGACCTGTGGGCTTCAAGACCATTGGGCTGACCCATCATTTTTGGAGCAGCATCAAAAATGTATTATGTAAACGAGGTCATTAGTTTATCGAGGTTCTATTGTATAATTTCATCAAATTTTCAGTCATATGTGATCTCATTCATTCCATCTAAAACACTCTTTCTCCGGTTGCGTACAAATTCCAAAAAACGGTCGTAGCAAAATAAAGGCACGCCGTGAGGGTTAAGAATGCTTGGAAAGATCCTAGCCACTGCACGAAGAATCCTGTTCCGATTGTACTAATTATTGCTGCTAATGTACCAGCTGAATTCGAAATCCCTGCAATTAATTTTTTTTCGTAATAATTAGTACGATATTGCTGCTCAATCGAAATAATTGGAAGAGGAAAATTAATTTAAAGAGTGTGTATGTATTAATATACCATGAAGATATCCGGCACATTGTGGTGCAATATCCTGAATCAAACAATCACAAGAAAGGAAAATTAATTCGAATTTTCACCGAAAAAATAGTAGTAAACGACTAAAACGAAGCCAAAAATAAATAAATAAAGCTTACTTGCATATTGAGTAAAAAGCCAGCTTGACTGAAAGAGCTTAAACTCAGTGCTATTGTTAAAAATACAGCTGCAACCGTTGGTGTTCTTACGTAGTTCAAACAGAGCAATGCAACACCAGGCCCGATGAATCCAATCGACTGTCGCGATCAAGAAAGTCACCCGCATGTTAGTATAGACTTTTGCATGGTTTTTACAGTGAAACATTAACATTTTTTTTTATTACCTGCATAATTTTTCTCGCTGATGTAATGGAATATCCCGATTGTATTAAGTTATCCGATGCTGCACCGGCTATATAGCCGGATATTGCCATTGTTCCCCAAGGAACTGCACTAAACCAAGCTGCTTGCTTCAAATTCACATCAAACACCTAACACATCACCACTAAATATTATTAAAAATATATAATAATATTTTCCGAAAATAGAAATGTAATTTGAAAAAAAAAACCAAGAAATGTATAATTTAACGGCACTCACAGTTTTAAAGTAAACGGGCATCCACGACAGAAGAACGAAGTACCCCTGCATACGAAGAAGCACACTACGGATTTAATTTATATTACTAAAAAAAATAACATCGGTACCCTCTAAATGTGGAAAAAAGAAAAGAAAAACGAAAGAAACTCACCCAGTTATTAGTGACATTAGCCAAAATAATTGCCCACGTTGGCAATTTCGATAGTAGAAGGGCTAGAGATGGAATCTTGCCCTTAATTTCGTTAGAATCGGATTTTCCAGCTTGAATTAAACGTAATTCAGATTCACTAATAGAGGTGCAATCTTGAGGGTCATTAGTCACCTTAAAAATCCAAGTAACTAACCAAAGAAGTCCAAGAGAAGTAAAAAGAATAAACGGCCCGGAAATTCCGATCGATGACATCATCACCGGAGTTAAAACCAACCCCACCACATTCCCGATCTGGAATCCCCCCATTGATATTCCGACAGCTGTAGCTCTTTCATGCGTCGGAAACCATCTAATAATATTGCAAACACGCACCAACAAATTAAAAAAAAAATATTTCTATTCTTAGATTATATCTTAGTAAGAAAAATGAAGAATAAGAATATTGTAGAATTTTTTTACCGAGATAAAAGATTATTCATTGAAGGTAAAGCTACGCCTTCGGCCAATCCAAAGAAAGCACGCATAATTAAGAGGCTGGCGGTTGAGTGATTTGCCGCCCATGGAGTGAGAAGAGTTGCTAGAGACCATAGAGCGGCTCCCCATGCAATGACTTTTTTCCCTCCGTATTTATCGACTAAGGCTCCTCCGATTATCGATGAACACATATATCCCCATAAGAAGGATGACTATATAATATAAATCAATAGTTACATATAATCAGCAAATGTAACGAGAAAATAATACGGAATATAAATCATTTACGAACCAAGCAATAATTGTACATTGGTGTTTTAATTTAGCTCTCGTATTTCGATTCACAAGTTCATGATATAGTGTTTTTTTTTTTTTTGTGGATTCGTGTAAACGAACTGAGTCTCGATAAATACTACCGAATAGAAATACGCGTCGATGTTATATACATTCGTTTCAGTTGTACAGTGTTAAGGAAAACAGAGGTTCTCATTTGCAAATTGAAATTTCTTGGCTTTAAATGTGGATTTGTTTTTTCTATGAATGTGTTTACTTTGACTTAATCATGTGTTCTACACCTAGGATTTACTTTTGACTTAATCATGTGCTGACTAGTTGACACGTGTGACTGAGTCGGATTCAGATATCTGCAGCTTTCTGTATTCTTAAAATAATGGTCCTAGTCAAGAATAATATTATATTATTATATTATTATAATTGAGGTTCAAAATCAGGGTTTTGGTACATCATACACTGTCAATTCATTCAGCGGCGGCGGCGGCCGCGGCGGCTGCTATACAAGCTACGCCACCGATCACCATCTCAACAACCACAAAAAATATAAAACAAATAAAAAAATAATAAAAATAAAAATAAAATAATAATAATAAAAATAAAAATAAAAATAAATAAAGGTACCTGAACAATGCCCAAGAAGGAACTGCTCCAGCCATGTCTGGCAGCAAGAGGTACAATGGCAACAGACATCACAACCCTATCTGCATTACACAAACACATCACCGCCGCCACCATCGCCACCACCTTAAACCTCTCCGCCGCCCTGAATCCGCCTTCGCTCCTCCCCACAAACAGCTCCCTCTCTAATCCCTCCGCCGTACACCTCACCCCACCACCACCCCTCCTCTGCTTCTTCTCCTCCTCCACAAACACACTCTCTCTCCTCCTCCTAGCATGCAGATTTCCCAATCTTTCTCCACTCCCAACAGAAAATCTCATCACCCATTTTTTCCGAACTTGTGATCTCGAAAACGAATGCGCAGACAATCCAAAACGAATCGGGTCAGAATTCGAAGTGGGCTGCCCCGAAGGTCTCCGAAGCTGTATCTTACACGGGCTGACGCATGCCATGAGCTGATGAGAGAGAGAAAGTAGAGAGAGAGAAGAGAGAGAGAGAGAGAGAAGAGGCGTGGTTCTTTTTTTTGTAATAAAGATTAAAGAATTAGAGATAAAATAATAATAGATTTTTTTTCCTTTTTTATGTGGGAAAAAAAAATATATACTGACGATGGCGTGAATCGTGATGGTGGCTATTTAATGAGGCATTAACGTGTTGCCAAACTGTATTCAAAGTGGGGTTTTGTTGCAGAAGAAAGATAATAAATCTGAATTTTCTGCGGAAAAAAAAAGGCAGAAATAAATTTCGACAGTTTTAATTTGAGGAATGAAAAGAAAGAAACAGAGGATGGGTTGGTGAGCTTGTGAGATGTTCAAATCTTTGATATTAGGTAGGAATATATATATTCAATACAATATATACACGGTAAATTACACCTACATCCTGATGTATGCTAAAATAGCTTTAAGGTCTTTATATTATTGGTAATTACAGCTACGCCCCTGAAACAATTATCGGAGCCAATATTTTCATGTTCTGGAGATTGATCCGTTAGAACCCTAGTAGAATAACTTGTCCGATGCATTATTCCGTTAGAGTTTCTAACAATGTTTCAGCGAGGTAATTGTAATTACCGATACTACATGGACCTTAAAGTTATTTTAGCATAACTCGGGGATGTAGGTATAATTTATCCTATATACATATTAATAATTTCGGATCCTCCAAGGTAGTAACATGGTCCTTACGTGTGCAATCGAGGCGTGGCTTTGTCCATTTCTCATGCCATTTGATCTAGTCTATAGTACTTCCCACCTTTATTTCGTCATTTTTTATTTTATTTTTAAATTATGAATATTTAAGAGAAAAATAAAATAGGACTAAGTTGGACTTGGGTTGGAGATAACTTTGGGCCCCTCTATCGATTTAATAGATTCAATTGGGCCTTAAATTTGGCCTCCAAATCCATTTAAATTTCTATTCTTTAATTCACACTGATTTCGCGCCCCTCTCTCTCTCTCTCTCCCCACATATACATACAAATACATACAAATATACACAGAAGTTCTACAACACAACTAGCTAGGGCTCTCGATTGAATCAGAAAAGGAAGAACATGAAACGAACTCGAAATCACAGTAAACCGCGCGTTCCTCACAATGTGCGTAAAATCGAATTACCCTAGATCTCTATCTCCCTCTCCGTTGATTTTTTTTTTTTTTACCTTCAACAATTGATATTTGTATTCTGGTTTAATTTTTGCAGCTGATTTTAGAGGAAATAATTGGATTGACTACACAAAACGGGAATGGATTGTCGTCGAGCATTTCGAGTTCCAAATTCGCTTACATTGCTGGCTGTGTGGTGGTTTTGCACGATGTTCGTTCAGGCACTCAGTCACACCTGGTGGCGCCGAATCGAGTTCCCAAACCATTGAGCTGCGTTGCTTTATCCAGTGACGCAAGTATTGTTGCAGCTGGGGAGGTATAATTGCTCGGCATTCCTTTGTACGATCATTTCATTATATTTCTGTCTACGATTTAAAGTATTTATGTAATTATACTCGGTTTCTCTTTCCCATATATTTTTAAATAATTAAAAATGATACTAAGGTTGTGTTTAACATCATTATTAACTCATTGAGGAAGATACAAGTCTCTAGAAGTTCAAAATTGAGCGGTATTGAAGTATTTACCATTTATGCATAATTATGTTTTATTTAATGTAGTGATTTAATTTGTCCTCATGGAGAAACTTGTAAGTTTTACTTGAGGGTGCGGAGATGGTATTGTTTTATTAGTTATTTCTATAATTGCAATTCAGAGGTGTCGAATGAAGATCAATGGGGCCTTATATATTCAAAGGACATAAACTATGTATTAAGATGTTTTTATTGTTAACTAAAAATATGATATATTACTCAGCAATCACACACTGTTTCTAATTCCAGTATATCATTTGTGGAATTTGTTAGTTTTAGGCATGAAGCTAAACCTACCATTTCTTTCTCATTTTATTTGGTCTGTGAGTAGCTTGTGATGTGGCGAATTCTTCCTATATATTTTCATTATATGGATTTGATGTACCACGCAAAGTTACAAGAACTTATAATTCACATTTTTTAAATTTTCCTTTGCTATGATATTCCAGTCAGGGCATCAACCTGGAGTATTGATATGGAATTGCACCACCTTAGCCTTCAAATGCGAGCTCAAATGCCATGCATATGGCGTGGCATGCATGGCTCTGTCACCTGATGGTCAGTTAAGCTTAATCAGTTTCCAAATCAAATAAAAAGTTGAATCCTCCCCTCTTGACAAACTTGCCGTTCTTGGTCTAAAATCCTATCTACTGATACTTACAGGCAAACACCTCGTCTCTGTTGGATTTCCTCGTGATGGATATATTTGTCTCTGGGACTGGCAAAATAAGATATTAGCTGCAAAAGTCAAGGGATCTTCAGTTTCTTCTCCTATCACATCTATTGACTTCTCGTTAGATAAAAAGTTCATCGTCTCTGCTGAGAAGAATCAATTGAAGATCTGGAAAGTTAGATGGTCTCCTGGATCTCGTGCAAGTACTAGATCCGTTTCTGTGACTTTGCAAAGGAAAGTTGACCTAGGTCGTCACAAGGACTGCTCATTTCTAGTTGTTACATCTCCAAGATGGACGAGTAATAGCTCTATGAAACACATTCAGGCTGATGAACAGATTCCTTTCTATGCAGTTACAGAAGAAGGCAAATAAACAACTTACAGTCAGTACCTAGATCATCTGGTCATACCTTCAGCCTTTTCTTTATTAATAGATACTCTTTCCCCACTTTTTTGGGGTTCACAGGAACTTTATGCGCGGTATATCTTGGCTCATCAGTCGTTAACTCAGTGGACTTAGAGGTAGATGTGGCTGTTTCTCATTTTTATGTTTGTAGAATTTAGATCCATTCACATAGTTTTATTTGAATGCTCTGTATATAGTACAAGACACGGGGTTTTCCTTTTCGTGTGGTTCCACACGTCTTCTTGTTAAAATGGTTAGGAAACACCTTTTCTATTACAAGTTCGAGTTGCAATTTTCATCTAAAACTGTTTCCATTCTCGTGCTCCATCTCAGGTAGAGAAATGTTATGCACTATCGATATCCACAAGTTTGGTTGCTTGTGCATGCAATAATGGACTCGTAAAACTATTTTCGACCAACTCTCTTAAATATGCTGGTGGACTATGTTATGTTGAAGCCAAAAGAAGCACTGAGTCAAATGTTGTGGACTGCCAAAAAGACAATAGCCAAGTTGAAAGTCAAAATTGGCCTGCACTTCCAGATGCCGTTGCTTGTCAATTTTCGACACCGGAAAAGCTTGGTAAATGAAAAACTGTTCTTGATTGTGGGATTTCTCACTCATTCTTCTAATCAATATTTTTTTCTGCAGTTGTGGTTTATGATGATCATAGCCTTTACATATGGAATATTGATGATATACACAAGGTATTTTTATAGTGTTTAGTTTTCCTCCACATAGGCAATTTATCTACCCAATATCTTGAACTTGTGATAGTGATTTATCGCAGTAACAGAATTGTGTCTTATCCAGGCTACAAGGTCTTGCGTGCTTGTCTCACATAGTGGATGCATATGGGACATTAAAAATGTTCCGTGTGAAAATATGCACGATCCATCTCTCTGCTGTGTTGCTAAAGGTTGTTCGGGTGGATTATCTTTTGTTACATGTTCAGCTGATGGTAACATTAGGTTGTGGGATCTTGCATTTCAATCTACCTTGTCAGAAACTAGATTGTCTATTCCCTGGGATGGCAGCTCCAATGAAGCCACTTGTTTAGGTACTACTTATACTCTTTCAAATGAATCCAAGATTTTTTTGCTGATAAGATTTGGTAAGTTCTACTCCGTTTATCCTGCTGACTGCAGTGAGTGCTGGAATCTTCGAACGTGATTCCGTTGCAAAAGGTGTATCCTCTCCAGGGTTTCGATCAATGGCAGTTAGTTTAGATGGAAAGCACCTTGCAGCATGTGATTGCCAGGGAAATATCCATGTCTTCAATTTATCCACTTTTGGTTATATTTTCATTCATGTAAGAAGAACAACTTAAGTTAGTTTCCATTATATTCATCTTCAAAATGACAAAGGATCTACCTACCTCTTTCACAACTATCTTCTTTCCTTCGTCAAAGACTTATATTCTTTTTGAGCCTCTACCTTGCTTTATGTGTCGTATTGATTGTAGGATGATCATGGTGCAGAAATCCTTTCATTAAGTTTTAACATGGCAGACAAGAACCATTTTGCTTCCAATGAAACTCGTGAAAGTCGCCAATTTCTCGCTGCAGGAGCACGGGGTGGAAGAATCTATCTTTTCGATGTTGAAAGGTTTAGATCGTGAAGTATTTTGCATTAAACAATTTGACTGAAAATTTAATTATCATCTCATTCTTCTACTTATGGCACCAGGAACTTTAGTTCCTTTGGCAGTATTGACTACCACACATCCAACGTTATATTAGTAAAGGTTGCACGTAGTGGTCGCGAGATTCTCAGTTGTGGTGCTGATAGGTGAGTTCGTTGTTACTAGAAGGGCTAGTAACATGTATATTAATTTGTCAAATGTGATGTTATGGAATATGGCTCAAATGTGTTGCTTCACATGCACCAGTTGATCTAATATCTCTACCTTCACATATTCAACTGATATTCTCCTGTAGGTCTCTGGTTCTTCACAGTATAGATGTGAGTGGGACAGAATGTAAGACTTCTGGCCTTCACAGGATTGCGACTAGTGGAACCATTTATGATGTGGCTATAGGTCATTCAGTCAATGTTGCTTTTACCGTGGGCCAGGTAATATGATCGAGGCATGTCTCTCTACCTTCCACATTTTCACTTTAAATTTTGAAATATGATTCCTTAACATTAAACATTTATTTCTCAAGTCCAAATAGTGTGCCCATATCATTTTTTTCGTTGGAGGGCTCTAGTATAATCCTTCACATGATTTCACAGGATAAGAAGATAAATGCAATGGATATTCAATCTGGAAAACTGATTAGATGGTTTCAGCATGATGGAGACATTGGGAGCCCAATTAAGGTATGCCCATACACAGTGCAAGAGGTTTAATCTAGATATTAATTCGACTCTCTGACTGCAGGTAACTATTGATGGAAGCCACAGTTATCTGGCTTGTTCTTACTCGAACAGATCTATATGCATATTTGACTACATAACTGGGGAGATGGTTGCACAAGCAACTGGACACGGCGATGCTATAACAGGCATCATCTTTTTACCTGACTGCAAGCATCTTGTTTCTGTAAGCCATTTTCATTTTAATTCTTCAATATTCTATGTTAGTAGTGCATGATTTGTAGTCTTTTTGTTTAAGAAAAAAACAGCTTATGGTGCTGAAAAAATGCAGCAAAGTTTAACTGGATAAATGATTATGAGAGGCGCAAGTGATAAAATAACCTACTGGAAAGGCTGATTTGCAGATAGAAATTAGCATATCGAACTGTCTTTCACACTCCTTCCGCATTTTAACCTCCCAGATTCTTTATTTCTTAATTATAGGAATAGCGTGTTTCTTTGCTTCTCCTTGGGGCTTAATAATTTTTTCACACTTTTTCCTAATGATTTTTTTTCTGCACAATTGTTGATTTTCTGGTGACTTCAGGTTGGTGCTGACAGTTGTATTTTTGTTTGGAAACTCCCCGCTCTTCTGTCCTCACGGATTCTGGAAAGAATTAAGGATGTTCAGCTTCCGGCAGAAAGCACAAATCAGCCCAGGACTTATAATGTGATAAAGCCTGACCTAGTCGTTGACCATCAAAACAATGGCTATATCAAAGAAGCATCTATAAAAAGTAATCTTAACAAATTTTGCGAGGAAATGTCTTTCCAAGATCACAGCAGCCCAGAAATTCCAGGATTTAGGTTCAGTATATCTCAACTTCCGAACTGGGCACGATACCAAGTTACTAACAACTCCCTGCCCGCAAATATAGATTCTAGTTTGTCCGAGGTACGGCAGCTAAAACATTGAAAACGTCACACTTCAAAACTTCTTCTAAATATTTGTTTGCGGAAAAAAAGCAACTGTGTTTTGATCGTTAGGGAAATCAATATTCTGGATGTTAAAAAAATATTATTCAACAACACTGATTCACCTCATAAGTTGTAAAATAGAGTGAGTAATGCACTATCAAATTAAAGAAAATTGACATGTTCCGCGAATTTTGCCATTAGGTTGGTGAACAAGAATATCCATGTCTTAAACCACAAAGTCCATCTAGTGATATTCCAGAAATTGGCCAACAAGGTGGATCCTTTTCCAGAAGTCTGTCAGAGACGCATAGCAGCCCAGTATCTCCAAGTCCTCCGGGAACTTATAGGTGAGCAGGCAATTTTGTTCTGCAATGACTAACGAGTATGTTTTTTTTGCCTTTCTGGTTCTCTTACATTTATGTCTGTGGTTGAGCAGCTGGAAGACAAACCACCGTTGGTTAACCATTCATACAGTTTGTATGGATTCACTTGGTACCCCCGAAACATGCGATTTAAAGGGCCTGAACGTGCAGGGATCTGCAACAGAAAGCAGATGGACCAGTAAGCTACTTCTATTAGCACACAATCACTGCTATTAACAAGTGAAATCTAATTCGCCAAAGTATTATGACTTACTATGATTCTTATGCAGCACAAGGCCTGACAACTCATTCCAACAAGCGCATCAAGCTCTCCTCTTTGGATAACAGCAGTGATTGTCCTCCTGTAGAACCCAACTTCCAACAAAATGAGCATGCTAATTTACAGGATGCCCCTTTTGAGGATTGTAAGTGCAGTATAACTGAGGTTTCTATATGATGGTACTTTTCAACTCTGGAGTAGCAATTTAAGCGTTTCCCATGACACAGATAAAGATGTTGATGTCCCCAGAAAGGATTCTCAAGGAAATGAATTCTGCAATATGAGTTTTGGCAACTCGTCTGCAGAACGGAAGGTTTGGAAATTACAATTTATGCATCCCATTTGCGCCGCGCCCCCCTTAATTCGTGGTGAGTAAGTGCAGAAAATGTGACATTTTCTTTATCTTTGCAGACAGATGTGTCCAAGTTACCAACCAGGAGTAGCTGCCAGTCTCGGTGTATAATGCAACCAGAACTTTTTGAAGACAACACCCAAGATTGTATAGATGGATCCCCGACAAAGATCAAGAACACCAATTCCAGTTTCTTTCAGACGAAACCATCAACTTTGCACGAGGGTTTGGCCCATGAAAAATACTCCAGAGAGGTACACAATAATGCAATTTTATTTTCATTGGAGTATCTTAGTTAGGACTTTGGGTAATAGCTGGTCAACTATGAGATATCAAACACAAAAAGAGCATTTTTTGTTTTGTTTAAGCTAAATGCAGATCCTTGCTAATTCAGTAATGCCATAAGATTCACTTTATAAGCATGTTATCACTCTTTTAATATTGGATTCATTTCCACAGGATGCAAGAAATGGATCACCGAGCTCAATTAGGCAAATTAATGATATCACCCCCACAACTGATTCCACTGAAATCCCTGATTGCACAACGCCTACTGAAATGCCATTGGACACGAAAGTTGTGAATATCAGAGGCCAGGAAGCACTTGATAAAGTCAGAGAGGCGGAAGTCGTGAGATCATGTGAAGAAGCATTACACAATCTGGAAGCTGCAGCTGAGAATTTATTGCAGTCATTTTGCCAATTAGCAACGACAAATATTGGAGACGAGACATCAAGGGGCTCTAAGGTTCAGTTGTATGCTAAGGCAGCAACGAGACTTTCATCAATAGAGAGCAAGATTCAGGCAGTAGCCAAATTACTTCAGCCAGCCAGCCAAATCCCGTGACAAGAATAAGGTCAATGTTTATGCTATTTAGCGAATATCAATGCTTATAGCAAATAAAATTGAAAAATACATAAGTTATCTAGGAAAATTAGGCCTCGATTAGTTACATATGTCGAATTAATTTGCACTATATCAAAATTGATTAACTAACTGTCTTGTTATTAACTAATTATTTAGTTAATAAATACATCACTTAGATTATATCTTGTATTAAATTTATTAAATTATGATATTATGTCATTTGTCTATAAAATCTCATACGTAACAAAATTAATATATTATTCTAATAATGAATATTATCTTTTTTTTTTCTCTCTTTCAGGTTCCCTTATAAAACCTCATACTTAACAACATAGAGTTAGCCGTTAGGGGACCCCAAGGAATCATCCGCCTCAAGCAGGCTTTAAAAATCTGACCAACAGAAAAAAATAAAAAAAATCAAATGCTTGCCTATTTTTGGATTGACCAAGAGATGACCATGCGACTCAAATCGAGAAATATCTGGTACATCTGAACCCTTTATTCAATCATTAGCTTTCTGGGCCAACTTTATTTTAGCACTGAAGACTGAATGTTATCTCTATATGCATGGACTTCTGCACAACTCCCCACTGTGGAATTGAAATGTGGGCTTAGAGTTAGTGTTTTTTTAGCCTCTAAAGTGATGCATACCCCAGCCTGTAAAGCTCTGCTTGGGCCCGTTCATTATTTCACTGCATCAATGGAAATCGAGGGCCCGAAAAGAGAAGCAAAGAATTTAGTCTTTTCTATTAGGATTATTCCTTTTCTCCCCTCACATCAGCGATCAGGTCTATCACTTTATAATATTAAGAAAAAAAGTAAAGTGATGAAGCAAAAGCAAAACAGCCAGCAGATTTTTGCTTTTGCTATGTCATTGAACTTTGAGAATTCATCAACAGTGATGATTTTCATGCAATTTTTAGTGTTAAAGAAACCAAAAAAAAAAAGCTGCTACGAAAGCGCTTTTTTTTTTTAGTTGATTTAAAATCATGTGTAGTAACTCCGGAAACAGTGATAATGATCAGCTTAAGATCTGTTTGGAATATTTACCAATCCCCATGTACCGATGCGCCTAGAAATAAGAAATCTCATCTTGTTTTGTGCTTCAATGGGTTTGTCTGGCTTTAGTAACATGCCAAACTATATATTCCTTCACTCAAAGCTTTATATTCATGCTATGGGGATTAAAAAATCCATTATGAAATTCTTTTGCATGCTACCGGGCTGTGTATTAATTTATAACTGACATGGTTAACTTTAGTTTTAAAAGGCTAAAAAAGCTTAACCAGGATTTTGAGTATCATTACCTTTAATCATTCACTAATTTGTGGGAGATTAGCATATTGCACCATGAACTATAGTTGCAGGCCTGTGGAATAATCTGTAATCCAGGTTTGTCGGATTTCGTTTGATTTAGGGGTTAAGAAAGTTTGCATGCTCAACTTATTTGAATAAATTTAAGTTCTATATACTTGGAATTGCCTTCTTATATTTGTTGTTATTTTCCCTCCTTTTTAGATGCTGGAAATCAAGTAAAACACCTCAAGGCTCAAGCTTTAGCTTGTCAGAAGTAAGTATTACTATACCCTTAATTTAGTCGAACTTTACTTTTCGTATTATTGCAAGACTTGATTCGATTCGCTCCCTTTAATTTATTAAATCTTACGTTTTTATAGATTACATAATCAACAATCTTAGTCTTAAAAGTGACATCTCCTTGAGACAAGCATGACCATTACCATGTTCACATTTCGACAATGATATTTAGAGTTTATTGCATTTGGTACCCTTATGTTATATTGAATTGCTAAAAAAATCATGTTATCGATATTAACAAAAACACTTGTAATATATTCTTTTAGCGCATAACTCCCTAAACGAAATAAAATAACGGGGATAATTTTCTAATAATTAGAATAAAATAGGGGTACCAAATACAATTAACTCATAACTTAAATATGCTTATAAACAGATAATCCTAGTTCAATATCAGCCTTATATGTTAATACACATTTCATTATTTTTTTACCTTTATAGACTAGGATGAAAAATAAGGTTGTGAATAGGTAAATTTGGGTCCAAAATGAAGGCTCCTTTTTATAGTGGGATATATCATTTGACAAAATGTTCTTTATTAGACAAAAAATAATTTGTGGGGTAAAGGGGTTAAATAAATGGTCCGATTCTTTTTAATGAAATGATGGAGGGATCCTTTTTTTAATTTTTTTAATTTAATTTCTCCCATGTAATTAATCATTAGACCTGTAAATTTGCAATTGCATGTTCGAATTAGAGGCATATAACATGGGGAATAACTTTGGGATGCGAGTGATTATGGATAATAATTACCTTCTAGTCCATAATTTAAGACATCATTATTTGATATAATTATTATTAATATCTACCCACGAAATTTGGCGGGACGCACGCGTGAGCTTGATTTCTTGATTATTTTCATATTCATACATAGATTTATTTCGACTCGTGGAAATTAAATAGAATAATATTATTAACTCCATTAATTCTCAAGAAGGGCATGTAAGTATGTAACTATACTGGAACTGTAATTTTGTCTTCATGTCCAGAAAAGTAATTTAATAATAATATTTTAATTAATAAACACACATAAAAAATAATATGTAGGGGGGAAACATACTCTGATAAGTTCGCTCATAGAAAATGACAAAAGGAATTAAGGAAGAGAGGCAAATCTATTGCATGGATCCTCAAAGTTAAAATTTAGTATTATTCTAGTATTAGTGTGTGAGCATGAGATCTTTAGTTTGTCTGAAAAGAAGATCTCTTCTATCAGTGGTAAGATAATTTTGTTTATGCCTAACTAGACTAGGTTTATACATTAGATGCCTCATCTTTTTTATGGGATATTTATTTTGTTATTAATAAATTAATAACTGTCTAGAAAACAAATAGAAAAATGAAACCCTAAATATTGTCTTAGATTTGTTTGATATATTGATTGTAACATATAAATAACAATTTTGGCTATTAGTGAATAAAACTAGTAAGAAAATGAAAGGACAAGGCTAGATCAAGATGTGGTCGAAAGACAAATATTGAGTACTTTTATTCTCTGGTTGATAATTCTTTTTCCTTGATTAAAGAATGAAAAAAAAAAAAAGTAAAAGTGCAAAGCTGAGATGGAGCATCACTTTATTTTTATGAACAAATATATAAAATGTTAATTTCTAGATGTATATATATAAAGACGAAAGTCACTGTTTGTATGTATACATATTTTGTATACACGAGGGGTCACTCGTGCAGAGATTATTGCAAATTATTAAATAAAAAAAAATATACAGTCCAATGAATTACCTGCTTAGTTTATGCATAATATTTATCAAACTCTTTTCATATTTTTCTTTTTTGTTTATTACAATTTTGTGAAGTACAATCCAATGAATTAGATGGCATATTTGAAATTTTATTTTTTGTAATTATTTTTGCAGAGGTAGTGGGAGTGGAAGGTAATGGGAAATAGGAATGTGGTGAATGGGGCAGGGTCATTTCTTTTTCTTCAGAAAACACATTTTGGACTCATTTAGACATATGTCCCCACTTCATTTCACGCCTTTTTTTTCCCCTCATATTTCACATCTTCCCACTGCTGTTACGGTAAAATACACCGAGTGATTTTAAACTATAGATCTACATATACTAATACACACACTCATGTATATGTGGATTTAGTGGGAAATTTAATAATATGTTGACATTTTAGTTGTCAATTGGCAAACTTAAGACCTAAATTTAACACTAGCAATAATATATTTGACTGGTAGTCATATTTATAAATAGATGAAAGTACTATTAATTAACAAAACAAGTATAGCAATAATGGAGACACATGCATGTATATAATTTATATAATAAATCTCAAACATGGAAGAAACAAATTAAGGGCAGAGCCAAATTCCAAATTAAGTGTGACATATTTATGTTCCCTTTGCAGCCACAGTGTGCATACTCAGGTTGAGAAAAACGGAAAGCAAATGGAAATTGAAAGAATTTAAAACCCGACAATGCTAAAGAAACAGTATAAAAAAGAAAGGCTGAAATCAAAATAATAATAATAATAATAATAACAATAAAGCAGAGACAGCGATTTAAGAATGTAACACATTATTGAGATTACAGACAGAGAGAGAGAGAGAGAGAGAGAGAGAGAGAGAGAGAGAGAGAGAGAGAGAGAGAGAGGAGAGAGAGATTTGTGCTTTTGCTTTTCCTCTCTCACAGGAATCTTTGAAAATCAAAAGTAATCTTCCCAAACGTAAGGAGATTTTAGTATTTACTGATTTTTAATCATCTAATTATTTTTTAACAGCATTTCAAATATGGAGTATATATATATATATATGATCATGGGATATTAAATTATAGGGTAAATTACGGCTATCTTCTGAGATAATGTTAAATTACGAAAAAACCACTTATGTTTGGGTAATTACAACTACATATCATCTCAACTATGAATCTTCTTATACGTTCATTCATATGGTGTTAAATTCAACAAAATCTTCTAAATTCCATGGTTCCCTGGTTTGTACTCGTTTTATGCATAAATGCACCATAATCTGATATTACAAGTCAAGAAATACATCGTATGATCAGCTTGTTTCAAAATGTGGAGTTCAAATAAGGAAAAATAGGTAGAGAATATTACACGTAATTTAGAAAATTTTATTAAATTATCCAAACATAAAATGTTTTTTCTTATTTGAAACCAGAAGAAAATAGACAGTAATTTACATTGAATAATATTACACATCATAGGTCTGTGTTTGACAAGAGACATTACGTTGACTTTTCTGATATTAACGTAATTGACAGGTTAAATTTCGGCATGTTTTGGGTTATTTTTATTTTATTTTTCCTATCAGATTTTAAAAAAAATACACACATAAAAAACCGACCCATTATCGTAATTACACACCGATGCACTTTAAATATTGAGTAATAATCGAAATAATAATATATTTATTAATATTTTATGGTGAACCACAAAACAGTGTTTTCGAGGCAAGTGTGAAACAGAGAGAGAGACGGAAGAAAGAAAAAAAAAAAGCATCCAACGGAAAAGTAGACACATTATTTATTTAATTAATTAATTAATAAATAAAGAGAGACAAGGGAAAATATTTTACCCTTTTTTTTCTTATTTATTTACCTTTGTTCCCCTTCTCTCTTTAATCCATTTTCCACTCTCCCAAGCTAATTTCTGTTTTCCTTTTTTCTCTCTCACACACACTACCACACTCTCCGAAACACACACAATTGTTGTAAATGCAATGCCGTTGTTGTAGTTTACTAACATGAGCGGGGGGAGAAGACTGCACACTCACTTCCAACGGTTATGAATACCACTTCTGCAGACCCAACAGCGCCTCCGCCTCCTCCGCCGCCGCAGCCGCCGCGCTCGTCCTTCAGCTGCGATCGCCACCCTACCGAGCAGTTCTCCGGCTTCTGCCCCTCTTGCCTCTGCGAGCGCCTCACCACTCTAGATCAGTCCTCCACCAACACCCCCTCCTCATCCCGCCGCCCGTCCTCCGCCTCCGCCGCCGCCGCCGCCGCAATCAAATCCCTCTTCTCCTCCAGTACTTCCAAAGCCAACAACTTCCCCCCTCCACCGCCGCCCCTCCCGAAACCCTCAAAACCCACTTCGCTGCTGCCCGAACTACGCCGTACGAAGTCATATTCCGCTTCAAAAAACGAAGCTTTAGGCCTTTTCTTCGAACCCCAGAGAAAATCTTGTGACGTTAGGGTTAGGAATACTCTTTCGACCCTCTTCACACTCAACAACAATAGACCCACCGCAGATTCCGCTTCCGCTTCGTCTTGTCATCAAAACCACCAGAATAGCAAAAACAGTGAATCCTGTGTCGCAAATAAGCCAGTGGCGGAAGAATCGGAAAATGAGGATGATTTTAGAGATCCTGAAAATATAGAGGATACCATCTCTTCCAATGGCGATGAAATTAGGCCTGTTCAAGATTCTCATTTCGAAAGTTGTCTGATAAATGCGGTTGAGCTAGACGTTAACAGCGGCGAGATTGTCGAAGAAGAAGAAGAAGACGAAGACAACGTAAGCGTAATCGATTCGAAGCCAATGAAAGATCACATAGATCTCGATACCCAGGAAAAGAAGCCTTCAGGTGGAGGGTTTTGGTCTGCCGCCTCCGTTTTCAGCAAGAAATGGAACAACTGGAGACAAAAACAGAAGATCAAGAAACACAACAATGGCGAGAATCTAGCCACATTGCCCGTGGAGAAGCCGATTCGAAGGCAGTACAGAGAAACCCAATCCGAAATCGCTGATTACGGATTCGGGAGGAGATCTTGCGACACGGATCCTAGGTTTTCGCTCGATGTAGGAAGGGTCAGCTTCGACGGTCCAAGGTATTCGTTCGACGAGCCTCGAGCTTCGTGGGATGGTCACTTGATTGGGAGGAGTTTTCCGAGAATGGCGCCTCCGATGGTTTCTGTATTGGAGGACATGCCAGCTGTACGCGTGAAACGTTCCGATATGCAAATTCCGGTGGAGGAACCACCAACTAACGAGGACGAGGGTTTGCCCGGTGGGTCGACTCAGACGAAGGAGTACTATCTAGATTCTTCTTCTAGAAGGAGGAAGAGTCTCGATAGGTCTAGTTCGATTAGAAAGGCTGCAGCTTCTGTGGTGGCTGAGATTGACGAACTAAAGATGGCGTCCAATGCTAAGATTTCTCCGACGAGTGTGGATTACTTTCACGGGGCGAATGTTTTAGTGGATTCGAATTCGAACTCTTTGAGAGACGATCTATCCGAAACGTTCGAGCTGAGCACTAGTGGGTTTAGAGATAGTAGTGTGCACGAGAAAAAGGATGCGAAAAAATCAAGAAAGTGGAGTTGGAGGATATGGGGGTTTATACAGCGGCGTAGTGGCGGCACTAAGGAGGAGGAGGAAGATGACGAGAAGTACAGTAGGGTGAATAATGGGGTGGAGCGGTCATTATCGGAGTCTTGGAATGGAGATGCGAGAGGCGGCGGTGGTGGATTGAGCAGAAATATGTTTCGGAGCAATAGTAGTGTAAGCTGGCGTAATGCTAACCAAATCGGGGGTTCGTTTGGGAGTGTGAGAAAATCGAATGTGGAGATGAGTGAAAATGGGAAGAAGAAGAACGGGTTTGTTTTGGAGAAGAATCGGAGCGCTAAGTATTCCCCCAACGATTTGGATAATGGGCTTCTTCGATTTTATTTGACGCCTATGAGGGGTAGCAGAAGAGGGGGAATTGGGAAACCTACTAATTCGAATTCGATTGCAAGAAGTGTCCTGAGGCTGTACTGAGATTCAAAGGTCCTCTAATTGTTTCTTTCGATTTTAGTGCTAAAATTTGCTGCATTTGTTGTGTAATTCGGTTTATTTTTGTTTGCAATGCATCTTGAATCTTTGATCGGAAATGCTATTTTTGGGTTTTTGAATAATGAGAAAATGCATACTTATCGCTGTTCTATCTTTCTATTGTATACTAAATTAAGGACGAATAATTACTTATCCGATTTGATATTTTCGTCGTCTAATTCCCTTTGTTCGTTTCTTTTAGTGCTACTACTTTAAGAAATTACCTCTTGTGTGATTCGACTTGTACAAATGCGAAATTTCCGGAGTTAAACACCGATGCATTATCTTGGTGAGGGGCACAAGGGTCCCATTTACGATTTGAACTTTCTTTTTGATAGGATCTTATGAAGTGAAGGGAGTTTTACGTCATATTTGTACCATAGTTTTCGTGTTTATGCATAATTGTTGAAAGAAATCGAAACTTCGTGTGTTGTGTTTTACGAGTCCCTTTTTGACTTTGATGCTAATAATCCTACGATTTTATTTTGCCGAGTGGATTTCATGATTATTTGCTCGTTGGCAAATGATAGTTGTTTGGTCAATAGTTTGAGTTCTAGAGATCACCTTACCATCTTTATTAAGTCCTCATCATTGAAACAAAGCAAAGTGGGAATTCCACCGAAAAAAGGGAAACAATGATGTGGTCGACGAAAATCGAAAATGGAGAAATTTGTCTCAAAACTTGGCAAAAATGTAACTTGGTTCAACCGAAAGAATTCGAACATTTGATCGAAATCTTGATCTCTCTTCATTTATGTTACTATTATATAGTTCGTCAAAGCACGCCTACGCTTACTTTTATATTATCTTTGCTTTCTTTTCTAACAGTACATTGTTTAACTTGATTTATGACCGTGATTAAGGAAAACTTATCATTGTCTTCTTTGATTTTTTGTCAGTGTTTCTGGTAAATTAACTGTGGTAAATTACAGTTACAAGTGCCTGAGGCTGTAGAACACAGAAAAGCACAATAAACCTGTAACAAAGAAATTTTGGGACTTTTGGAAAAGTTACGAGGAGAGATTAGTCATTTCATAACAGCAAATTATATATTATATGCTTTTGCTTTGTGATGGTAAGTGTAAAAGCTCAAAGATCGATAAATCTATGGAAATAAAAGTCAAAAAAGTGGCAAGAAAAAAAACATCCTAACATGCGAGTTCAAGTTGGATTACTTAAAAAGGAAGATGTTAAGAAAGGGACTAAGAGAAAAAATTGGCTCCCATCCATAATAATAATAATAATAATAATAATAATAATAATAATAAATAAATAAATAAAAATTGCAACGTTTTAAGAGCAATTTTTTAATATATATTGTTGAAGTTTTGGGCTTGTAATTTGAATTTTATGATTGGAACCAATTTGAATTGTATCCAAGCCAATTAAGCCCAAATCGGGTAAGAATTCTTGATTTTGACCGGTCAGATTATTTCGTTTTTATCATTTTTTTGTTAGAATTCAGGTATATATAACATGTTAACCAAACAAAATCCAAGTGAACTATAGCAAGAACATGGAGTAAAAAACATATTAGTACGTACAGTCAAGCCAATTGAAGAACATAATTGATTGTAGGACAGAAGTAATAATATCCACACATATTTGACAACTTATAAGCTCCAAATCTACATTCTCCTTTTTACACAAAACACCTAAAAGTCACTGATTCTCAACTAACAAGAACCCTTGTATGAGCAAAAATTACCGCGTACGCTTAATCAAATGGATTAAATTGGAGACGAAGCACGCGTCATCAACTTCGACGAAAATAATGGCAATTAGTTCTCTTTTGCCATGGTATTAAGATTTAAGATATGAGACAAAAAGAATGTTATGTATATATCAAGAAACCAAGAGATACCAATGTGAACGCAGTCGAGCAACACTGGTTCAGAAAATAAACCTTTTCTACGAGAGTCAAACCCCACGCAAATATCTACCCTTCGCATCCTTGCCATTGCAGATCCCTCTAGACTTTTTCTGGAAACCCATGTAATTAAAATTCTCTGCTCCATCCTCGTTATCAGTATCGATTTGTTCTATAGACAACGACCTTGTCTGAATGCTCATACGGTGAGGAATGTGGACATTGAAGTAATAATCAATAATGTCTTTACTATGTTTGTTAGGCAAACACTTCAAAGCCTGTTTCACAAAGCTCTTCCCATTGGACGAAGGTCTCTTTTTCACTAGTGACTCGAAAGTCTTTCTTTCCTTGTGGGACCACGAATTCGAGACTTGTTCGCCCATTTCATTAAATTTCCAAGCGAAAAAAGCAGGACCAAGATCACGTTCAAGAATTAGTCTTTCCTCGTGTATGTGTTGTCTGATGCAATCAGCAGAGCCTTTGGATAGACATCCACAAGAATCCAGCCGCCCCTTTCCGATTTTTCTTTTATTGGTTTTCATATTTTCGATTTCGATTTCGATTGGCCAAACTTTTGAACCCAACCACTTGGAATTATCAGAATCACTCTTATATGCACCAATAAGGATATTTCTCCACTCGGGAACATCTGCCTGGAAACGGGGCCCAACTGGAACGACACTTGTTTGGAGATGATCTTCGATGGAATTCAGCAACCTAGGTGAGCGGCGATGAGGTGGCAATTGTCTAACTTCATTAACAATTGGTTTCTCTGGGCTCAGCAAGTTTGAACCATTTATAGATTTATCCGAATATACTATTCGAGATGTATCTTTGTGGGGAAAATTCAAGAATTCTGTATTGTCTAGAAAGGAGCAGTCATCGGATGCATCTTTCTCTGACAGATCGTCAAATGCGGATGAAGTGCTGGAAGTATGAGAGTGAAAGATGAGTTTCGACTCAAGGCATTGGGTGGAGTCGACTGAATTGAGCAAGCATGATAGTGATGAAGCGTGGGATAACTGCCTCCTACTCAGTTTTGCTATGCTTTGTTGGTTCGGCAAAACTAAGGCAGAAGGAGCTATCAAAGCATCTTTTTTGATGAACTGCTCTAGTTTCCGCTTTTTCTGTAAGAAGAAAAAAATGATTATTCTGCATGAACGACCACGAGCTTACAGATATTGATTTAAGTTGAACAAAATTATGTAGCGTATCTCATCCCGATACTTCACGGTTTATTTGGAAAGTTCCAAGTTTGGCTGGAAAAGTTATTAAAAGTTTTCTGTCCCCAAGGTGAAAAAAGTAGAATCAAAGTTTTCTAGATATAAATGCTGTCCTGTTTCTTCTGTTATGCCTATCTTCAAACTTAGTACTAATGCATAATTAATCATTGCACTGAAAGAACAAGTATATACTAACTAAATAAAACAAAGCCACGCTAATGTTATATAGCTATGGAACTACTTATTCACAACTAGGTAACTTATGTAGGTATTCTTCATTCGAGACAACGTCAATTAATTGACGTCCCAAATCTAACATTAGACATTACGTAGACAAAGAATGTTTACGAATTTCATCCTTAATCAGCAACCTAAACCAAAGTGAACTAAAACAATCAGACGAGAGTTAACTTTTAAGAAGCCTTGTTCAACTGAACCCGATTCTTCTATGTGAAACTAAACTAATTTCGTCCTATAAATGGACAGTGACAAACAATACGATCATATTAAGTTAAGCATATAATTTTCAACACGAGATGACACATAAATAAAGTCTGATTCAATAATAACAGAACAAAAACCAACAAATTTGCAACAGATGAACGTTAAAAACCTTACCCAAGGAATTTCGGAATCTTTAAGGAGCATAATTTTCCGTATCCGAAGAATCTGATTCATCAAAGGCTGAATATCATCCGATTCAAACTGCTCCCTGTCAGGATCGAGGGCAAGCCTCTTTAGCCGAGCTATCATTTCTCCTTCAGAATATCTTCCAAAAACTGAATTATGCTGCACATCCTCTATGCCTTTACTGGAAGCAGCTTTAGCATTTTTCTTCCCCGTTACTCGCACTTGTTTATTCATCTATCAACCAAGAATATAAAACGACGAGTAACCCCCAGTTCGGAACTTCAATGTCACAACAATTCAGGAGGTAAAAACTATTGACTCGATTTTCGGAGCTCCTAGGAAGTAAGTCCCGAACCTGAAACCATATATACATACACAACAAGCGTAAGTACTACATTCCAAATCCCCAAATCTCTATTTCTATATTCATCTTCAGAACAAATATCCCAGGGAGGCGGGAAACACAAAGGGGCAATTGCTTAGGTTTTCTACCTTCATCAAGACACCATGTTTGTTGGAAGACAATTCAATAGCATTTAATGCAACATTTAGTTACTATTTTACATGAAAATGAGATAATCCTGATTGTAATTAATTCAATCAGTACATACAACTGAACTACATACAAAAAAAACATATAATAAAAAATAAAAAATTCTCACAGTTCATTACTCAAGAACTACAAGCTTTGGTCTCTCTCGCTACATCAAAATTTTAAAACCCTAATTTCAAAAATGCAAAATCGGGAAGTTATACTCAGGCAAACAAAAAGAAATACTTAACCATGGAATATTCCGTAATCAAACAGAGTACACACTGCATGAATCTTCCGCCATTAAACAGCTACTTATAAAGAATCCAAAAGCATAGATACAACATGTAATCAAATATAAACACTTCGTATATCGCATAATGCATAACAGAAGATGGATCTAAGTGCACAGAAACCAGAAACACAGGGGCGAAATTTGAAGTGAAACACTCAGAATTACTCGATCAATAAATAATTTTAAAAAAAATGAACAAGGAGTATTAAATTATGTAGCGTACACATTATACGCAATCGCATATGAAACTGGTTAGACATATTGGGTCGACATTTTCTCCTCTTCACTTTTTCTTCCGAGAGAGAAAGTGTGCCAAACAAACCCTTCGGAGCTTATGATGATTTTGTTAACACAGTTTAAGATTCTCTTTTTTTTTTATTTTTTTTTTATTTTTTTTTTTAAATTTTTTTTTCTAGACTCTTCTCTTCTATCTAGTTTTCATTAGTAATAGGAATGACTCTGGGTACGGATCTAGCGAGTTTTAGATCTTAATTGATCGATTTGAAGTAGGTTTAGGGAAGTTAAAAAGACACCGATTACAAACTCTAAAATTAGGGTTTTCAATTTCCCTAAGTTTCATTTTCCTTTTGTTTTTTATTTTACATTTCTCTTTTATGCCCTTTTTTATAGTTTAACTTTCTCGAATTCCGTTGTTCGTAAGCCATCACTACCAATTATCGAGCACCGCTAGCGGTCATGTCTTTTGAAATTTATTTATTATCATAATTTAAATGTAATGAAAGACATTCTATTTACTTTTCATATAACATGTATAAAATGTTGAGTTTAAATTTTATATAAATTCGAGTATGGGTTCGGACGAGTCTGGTGGATCGGGACCTGTATGAATTCTATATATATATTTTACTAATCAATGTTGGGTTTCAATAAATAGATATGGTTAGTCAAGGATAAGATTTGAATTAGATAGTCCATTGGACTAGTCGAATAGGCCCAAATAAGTCCAATGCAATATTTATATTTAATTAAGCAAAATAGAATCATGGGCCCACTTCATGGAATGTCTAAAATTTCAAATTGAATGATGGAATGAATTTTGGCGGGAGAAACCACGACTCCCACATTGCAAATTTGCAATTTTATGTATCACCACTCACCAGAGTAAAATAAATGAAGGATTAAAATCATTTGTTTGAATAATAAAAAAACAAAGTATTAAAAATTAGATAATAATAATAATAAATATTCATATGCGAAAAGACATTATAACCCTAGGCCGCTATATAATATTACGAAAATAAAATAGGCCGTGAAGTGAGGTATATATAGAGAGAGAGACAACCTAGCTCGGTTTTCTGTCTTATGGCACAGCTGCACAAAAACCTGACCAACAAACGCCTCATTCAGCTTCTCAAATCGGAGAAGACTATTAACGGAGCTCTAAACCTGTTCAACTCAGCCAGTAGCAACCCTAGTTACACACACTCTGCGGCGGTCTTCCACCACATCCTCCGCCGCCTCTCTCTCTCCGCCGACCCCAGACTCCTCCCTCACATCACTCGCATCGTTGACCTCATTCGCGTACAGCAATGCTCTTGCTCCGAAGACACTGCACTATCCGTTTTAAAAATTTATTCACGAAATCTAATGGCGGAGAGAGCTATGGAAGTTTTCCAGAAAATGAAGGAGGTTTTTGGGTGTGAACCCGGGGTGAGGTCTTATAATTGCTTGCTGAATGCGTTCGTCGTTTCGAATAAACTGGATAAAGCCGAGCTTTTCTTTAAGCATTTTCGCACGATGGGTGTATCTCCAAATTTAGAAACTTTTAATATTTTGATAAAAATTGCATGTAAAAAGAGTGATTTTGACAGTGCGAGAAAGTTGATTGATAATATGTGGGAAATGGATTTGATTCCGGATGTATATAGCTATGGAACTTTGATTAATGGATTCTCAAAGAATGGGGATTTAACCGAGGCCCTGAAGGTGTTTGATGAAATGCTTGAGAGAGGCCTGAGGCCTGATGTTACGTGTTATAACATTTTAATTGATGGGTTTTTTAAGATAGGTGATTATAAGGAGGCCAATGTCATATGGGAGAGGCTGACAAAGGATTCAAGTGTTTACCCAAGTGTTGTTACATACAATGTTATGATCAGTGGCTTGTGTAAGTGCGGAAGGTTTATCAAGGCCCGGGAATTGTGGGAAAGAATGACAAAGAATGAGCAAAAAATGGATTTGTTCACATACAGTGCTCTGATTCATGGGTTGTGTGAGTCGGGGGATATTGATGGCGCAGAGAGGGTTTTCAAGGAGATGGCTGAGAGCAAGATTTCACCTGATGCTGTTGTATATAATGCAATGTTGAATGGTTTTTTTAGGGTTCGAAGGATTAAAGATTGTTTTGAGTTGTGGGAGTTGATGGGAAGAGAGGATTGTCGAAATGTTGCAAGTTTTAACATAATGATGAGAGGGCTGTTCAGTAACGGTGAGGTAGATGAAGTTATTTCGATCTGGGAGCTTATGAAGGGAAGTGGTTTTCTAGCTGACTCAACAACTTATGGAATTTTAGTCCATGGATTTTGCGAGAATGGATACAATAACAAGAGTTTGCATGTGTTGGAAACTGCTGAGCGGAATGGGGGTGTTCTAGATGCTTTTGCTTATTCAGCGATGATTAGTGGGCTGTGTAAAGAAGCAAAATTAGTTGAAGCAGTTTCTGTGCTGAAAGGTATGGTTAAAAGTGGCTGTAAGCCAAATGCTCATGTTTATAATGCTTTAATCAACGGCTTCGTAGCTGCTTCTAAATTTGAGGATGCAATTAGGCTTTTTCGTGAAATGGGAAATAGGAATTGTTCCCCTACCATTGTTACCTACAATACTCTTATTAATGGGTTGTGCAAGGGTGAAAGGTTTGCTGAAGCATATAGCCTTGTGAAGGAAATGCTAGAGAAAAGATTGAAGCCAGGCGTTATCACTTATAGCTTGTTGATAAAAGGTCTCTGTCGTAGCCATAAAATAGAGATGGCTATCAATTTGTGGAACCAGGTAACGAGCAATGGTTTTCAACCTGATGTACAGATGCATAATATTTTGATTCATGGGCTCTGTTCTGTTGGCAAAACGCAGCTTGCTCTGTCACTGTATTTGAATATGAATTATTGGAACTGCGCTCCAAATCTTGTTACCCACAACACACTTATGGAGGGGTTTTATAAAGATGGCGATATAAAAAATGCTTCGGTAATTTGGGCTCGCATATTAAGAAACGGGCTGCAGCCGGATGTTATTTCCTATAACATCACTCTCAAAGGTCTTTGTTCTTGCAACAGAATATCAGTTGCCATTTTGTTCTTACACAATGCCTTGACAAATAAAATTGTTCCGACCCTAATTACATGGAACATACTTGTCAGAGCTGTTGTCCTTTCTGGGGCTCGGAAATGATTCTCTTGGTTGAGACATTGGTTGTACTTTTACTTGGAACCCCACCCGGTCTGGTTCACCAACTATGCTGTTGTGATAGGTCAGCTTACTAGCTATTCCTCGATCGATAATCTTTTACTAATATAGTCTTGGATTTGGAGGTCTGTTGCTTCCTTGGCTGGGTAATATGAAATTCTTGGATTGTTTAACAACATTTTTTTTGCTTGTGTATTTTGTTAGATTGGATGAAACAGTCTGGCCATCATCGTTGGTGATTGTACAGTGCGGCTGGTTGGATGACGCCGGGATTTTTTTTCTCTTTCTTACTGGCTTATGTTTTGCTGAAACCAGTGATGAAAGGTAGTCGACTATCTTTTGCGCAGCCGCAACTTTACATTTAAATTAAAGGTATGTCTTCTATGGTACAATGTTTTAATTCTTATTTTCTCACAGTGGGTGCCCGATAGTACCGCGAGAAGAGCAGATTGCAAAAAATTCAATAGAAAGCCATATTAAATTTCAAAGAGGTACAGTACTGCTTTGTATTAGCTTTAAACGAATACGACGAGTGTCCGTTTCTCTTACATAATAATCAATGTAAATATAATACTCATCTTCTTTTGAACTTTTCAATCTTGTTGCTTGCTTTTACTCTTCACCTTTTTGTGCTATGTTAATCTAGGCTCTAGAGATATATGTTTATTGAGCAGCAAAATTTTTATTATGAGTTTGATTATGTTTCGGAAATAAGTTCATTACACAGCATTAACATGGATTTGGTGATTAAAGTTGTGTCACTGAAAACTATATATGATGCAACATAAAGGTCGGCGTGATATATCAGCCCCAGATATTAGTATTTTATCTGGAGTTATAACTCATGCTACATTTGAATGTGCACACATTTAAAACCTAACTCATCTGTTTTCCTCTAACGTATACGTGTTTAATTTATGCCAACTTCGGTAGACAGCTATGAACAACTTGTTTGTAAAACGAATCACCAGAGAACCGAACACCTCGCTACTTAGATTCTTTGTTTTTCTCTTGTTCTACTTTGTCTGTTTTTGCTAACATACTCTGTTCATAGATGAGTTGAGAGAGCAAACCCACCAGAATAACCCCGAGAACTGCAACCTTCTTCCAGTCGAACGATGAAGAAAGTGACGCGTCAGCAATTCCGATACCCACCAAGACAATCAGTGCAAGGTAAATGTTCTTTCTGATTATCGAACCAGCAGTTTTCCTAGTCAGCTCCGTGATTTTCATTGCCTCCTCCATAGCTATTGCCTTGTCCACCGGCTTTTTTTCCCTCAGGTTCTTGAAAAACAGCCCTTCGTTTCTGTCGTCCTCAATTTGTCCTTCAAAGTCCGCAACCACTTTCTCACTCTCTTCAATCTCTGATTTATTCAACTCCACAGACTCCTCAAATGCCTGCATTTTACTCTCTATGTTCTCCATTATCTGCTCAAGAAAAACGAAATAAAACCCCGTTATCATCAAATCATAATGTGCTTAAACAAGCCCACCTTTTTTTTCTTAACAGGAAATTAAACACAGACCCTAGCACCAGCTTCATCCAATTCTTTGAGTGCATTCTCTCCAATCTGGTCCATTTCAGCATTGGCTTCTTCGGCGAATTGGGTAAGATACGCTGATCGTTCATCCAAGTAACCGGTGAGACGAACTTTTTGTGTTTGAAGCATAGCAATCTTCACAAGAAGTTCCTGCTTACGGCTATCTCCTTGAGGAGGTGGTGGTGGAGTTTCTTCATCTGAATTATCCGACGACGTGTTGGATTTGCAGAGAGAGAGGAAGAACCTCCTCTTCCTAAAAGTTTCTCTCTCTGGAAAAGGTCCATGGCTGGTAGTAAACGAGGTTTGTATTGATTGAAGTGAAATCATAATTTGTTGTTGTTGAGGAAGTAGAAAAACAGAGTAAGAGATTCAAGATTGGAATATGCACACAGTACATGTGTTTTGGACCTCTCATCATATTTGCATTATCTTTTGCTCAAATATATATATTTTTTTTCTTTTTCTTTTTGGGCCCACAAATATGTATACTATTATTTTATTTTATTTGAATAAATAAACAGAATTAATAAATCTGTTTTTGAATTACAATTAGCTTAATAATTAAAGAATCAAGGAGATTTGCCCACAACTTTCTTGTAAGTATACCAATTAGCAATCAATAAATAGGCAAAGAAGTTGATCAAACTAAGTATAGCCAGCAGCCAATAGAAGTAATCAAGATGCCCTCTATTCAAATTCTTGTCAGGAATCCATCCTAGCCCTCCATTTCTTGTAGTCACATTAGCCACAATAGTCACCAAAGCAGTGCACAAATAATTCCCCAAAGCATTCGTCGAAAGTGAAAGCGCTGCACAAAGGCTCCTCATTGCATCGGGGGCTTGATCGTAAAAAAACTCCAACTGCCCGATGAACGTAAAAACCTCCGCACAACCAACCAAGAAATATTGCGGAACTTGCCAAAAGATAGTCATCGGAACAGTCTTCTCGTCGTACAAGTTATTTTTTCGGACGTAATTTAATCGACTGACTTCAAGTGAACCAGCCACAACCATTGCGAAAATCGAGATCACTAGCCCGATTCCCATTCTTTGGAGCTGAGTGAACCCCCTCTCGTTTTTCGTGTACTTTCTTGCGATGGGGATGATTATTAGGTCGTATACAGGCGCCCAGAAGATTACGCTGAGTGTGTCGAAAAGGGATAGAGATGCCGCTGGAATCTTGAAATTCGGACCGAGGTGCTGGTCCATTGTGTCGCCTTGTAGAACGAACATCGTGTTCATTTGGCTGTACACTGTGGAGAAAACTATGCCGGTTGCCCAAATCGGAAGCAGTCTTATTACCGATTTCAATTCTTCCACTTGTGTCACCGTGCAGAGACTCCATGGCTTCACATTCTCATCGGATTCTGTCGCCACCGCAGCTTTGTCAAGAAACCTAAGACATCCAATCATGTCTTAATTTAGTCAACCTTAAACTTTCCAAATTTTTTTTTTCAATAATCAAGAAAATACCTGAACTTGTCTGTGTGCTCAAGCTTTCTGCTACCTTGGATGTTAGATTCATTATCATCAGTTTCGTAAAGAAGGGACTTATCCGATGGAACTTCTACGTTGACCTTTTTCATGCACGCAACCAAAACCTGACAGATTCGAGTCAACGGGCTTCCACCGGGTAATTGAATACGATAAAGACTTGTTCCAACGAAGAAGAAAATAACCGCAACAGCCATCGAAACTGCAGGCACACCGAAACCCCAACCCCACCCCACATTCATTTGTATCCACACCAAAACCGAAGAAGCGATCATAGCGCCTATATTTATCGACAGATAAAAATAGTTGAAAAACGAGCTCTTCTTTTTCTTCTCCGTCTCGTCACTCTCATCGAACTGATCAGCACCAAAAGACGAAACACACGGTTTTATTCCACCAGTTCCGAGCGCTATTAAGTACAGTGCTGCAAAGAAGGTAGCCGTCTGTGAAGACGTTGGATGACAGACATCGTCGACGCACTCGGGCTTTAGTCCCGGGATTGAAGCAGACATTGTCAAGAGTGCCATTCCCTTAAAACAAAAACGGAAAAGGGAATCTTTTTAGTGTATGTATTTTTTTCGAGGAAATGTAATTAATGAAGTTTTATTATTACTTACGAAAACATAGATGGAAGAAAAAGTGGCGATGGTCCAGTATCGACCGAGGTAAGAATCGGCTAAGAATGCACCGAGGAGAGGTGTAAGATAGCATGTGCCCGACCAGTTTGTGACACTGTTCGATGCAGCGACGTTGCCTAAACCGAGCCGTGTTGTGAGATAGTTGACTAAATTTGTTCCCATGCCATAGTATGCTAATCTCTCGCAGCACTCGGTCACTGTACGAAACCGAAAAGGGTTTCACAATATAAAAAAATTTTGAGGTTTGAAGAAAATATTTTTAGTAAAGAAATTTAGGAAATTCGGAAATTCGACCAAGAATGAAGCGACAGGCTTTCCAAGTTCCGGTTTTGTCCTTGTTAGCAGGTTTCTTGTAAAAGTCCACGGTACCATCTTTGGTATAGATATCGGCCTTGTCGTCGTCTTCCATTGGCTCTCTGTTGTGTAAAAGAATGACGACTATTCAAACCGTGAAATTAATACGTACAAATGAAATCGAATTTTGGCGAAATATATTAAACGAAATTGTTATAATTCATAGATAGTTTTGTTTAATTTGACAAATTATATTTTCATTTTTAATCATCAATTCATATATGAATCGACGTTCGATAATGCGTTAAACATGCATATTGCAGATTCTGATAAGCCAAACAATACAAACCTGCAAGAAAATGTCGTTTTCGACGACACGGTATATATGTGAGGTAAAAACCAGAGCAGAGTTGCCTGGTTTAAACCTCGTATATATACAAAATACGACGAAATGCGAATGAATTAATAC